>NW_026863838.1:0-70294 GCF_026571515.1 Ruditapes philippinarum | reverse complement strand
TTTTAAAAATTGTAAAATACTTAGTTGACACCCGAAGTAAAATGTAAGTTAGTTAATAATCTTATTAGAAATAAATTCATGAAGCAAATTGTTATATTTTCTTAATCTTTTATTGAGATTTATAAAAATTATAAAAATTAAACTAAAGTGAATTAGTCGATAATATAGATCAATACTAAGATAAAAAAATATGTTCTATTTATTTTGGTCTATGTTATAATATTAAGTGTCATACAAGGCAACAGGCCATGTAAGAATTATTATAGAAATGTTGATAAAACTGTTACATTTTTCTTGCATTTCTTATATCTTTCTTATATTTTATATTTTTCATTTAAGTAAAATGTAAGTTAATAAACACGTTTTTTAGGAAGAAACATAATCATTCAAACAATCTTATTAGAAATAAATTCACGAAGCAAATTGTTACATTTTCTTAAATTGTTTTTGAGATTTATAAAATTTATTGAATTAAACTAGAGTGAAATTGTCGATAATAGCAGATCAGTAGTAAGATAAAAAGTTATGTTCTATTTATTTTTAGTCTATGTTATAATATTAAGTGTCATACGAGGCAACAAACCATGTAAGAATTATTATAGAAATATATGTTGATGGTACGTATAAGATATCTGATCTGATAAAACAAATTTAATTTTATGTATAGTAGCTAAAAGGTTGCTCAGGAGTTACCTATAATTTACTCATTTAAATGTTCATACCAAATCACTTAGAACTCTTGTCCACATATTTAACAAAAAATATTAAATTCATATAAACATCTAAATGATATGCTTTTATTGATTTTATAAACTTTTGAAATACTTATATGGTGGAATATGTGCCCATTGAATACCGATCCACTCTGTTAATGACTAATTTGTTGAAAATAGTTGTATAGTTAATTATTCTGTTGTTACAATTTTCATTTTCTCTCTTTTTATTGGTAGCTAGTATTGAAATTATTTTTCTTGCTTAAATCCTGCGCAGGCAAGAATATATGAACAGAGGAGAAAATTATATTAACGGATAAAATAAACATTGGCCATGCCGTTGTTGCATCTTGTTTAATTTGTGTAAATCAGGGCGCCAAGTAAAATAGCTCACTGCAATGAGGGCCCGGTTAATTAATTATCATATAGGTATAACAAAATAATTTCTTTTTACGTATAAAAAACGAACAGCGTTATTCTTGAAAAAACATATATACTTTGATGCGAGAAAAGCGCACACGGGCGCGGGATTCCGCAGATGTCAATGCACTAAAAAGTGCATTAGCCCGCTGTTAATCTAGCGACTCTTATGGAATCTGATATTAACATCTTTTAAGTAACACCCTTTTTAATTTCTTTTTAATTTTGTGGATAAATTATATACTATTTCAGATGACCCTTTCAAAGGCGGCGTGGATCGTGTTTTTGTTATATTCACTTAGCTTCTGTCAATTTTGTGATGGAAAATCAAAACGGAAATCACTAAATGTATGTATAGTGATTTATTTAACACTTAATAAGGCATAACTGGAATAATTGTTTAAATTGTGTTAAATTGTGAATTAAAGTGCAATTCGTATGTTTCCAGTGATTATAATTGCTATACAAACCCTTAACAGTGTTCGACTACAACTTAAGTTTGAATGTAACATTTCATTGGCATTAAAGGGACTCCACTGAGGTTTTTTTGATATGACGGGACTGGAAATATTTTTTTTTTGAGATTATTACTCCATTTGATGTAGATCTATACTAATAAGCTTATGTGCAAACTTTCAGATCATAATTACTTGCTCCGTTTTTCCAGAATAGTTTATTATAATAGTGAAAAATGACCCAAAAATTGAAAAGCGTTTATTACGGTTTTCACTCCAAATCGGACTGAGAATAGCACAAAGCATATGATTTTTTCATGTATTTTCTTCTATTTTCTTGTTATATTTTATAAATATTTGTGTTTTGAGTGCTCATGTTTATCTATGTGAAAATTAAATTTTCATGTTTTAGGCTTATAAACCTCAGTGAAGTTCCTTTAAAACTACTAGTGTATGATAGCAAGCAATCAGTTTAACAGTGATTTCCATATTATCCAGATACATTGTTCAGTTATACTGAAGCGACAAAATACCGTTGAAATGTCATATGTTTTGTAAACATGTTAATAAATTATAATTATGTGGAATGTTGAATTTTACTTTTTCAACAACTTTTTTTATGCCTGGTGATAGCAAACTATATATTTTTTTACATTTATAGAACTAGCTTTTGTGGCACGTCATAATACGACCATACTGATACGAGATATTGTAAAATAAAATTTTACAAAATTTTTGTTTTAGGTTTTGAACAATTCAACACATGGCTGCACGAGTCCCTTGTGGAAAGCCTATGTCGGAAAAAGATGCTTTAGAAAAGACAGAATAATCAAAGGCCTTTAAATCTTCCAAAGCAAGTTATTTTTTTGCAAGAGGTTTTGAAGTTTTGGTGTTAAACGCTTTCTTTTTTTAAGCGTCATACAATTTACGAAGTATCTTATACTTTTATGTACCAAAATATACCATATGTATGTTTTCATGTTTTTTTAAATCAATGCAAATACATGTATGTAAATAATCGATGTTTATATAAGATTTTTCATGGGGTGGAAATGGCCATGAGATTGCTCTGCTTTTTTATAATGCGGTACGGATATTAATCGATAACTCAAAAATTGAAAATATTCCTAAAAGTTGAAGGCCTTAATTAACTAATGACATGAATTCAGACATCTGTATTTACAATTTATTGTTCAAAATAGAAATATAGCAAGTAGGAATATACATACTCTTTTAACATTCTTAATGTAACTTCTTTTTTCGATTTAAAAAGGTTGTGGACTGCTGCCCTATCATTCAATACACGATTTTACAAAAGACAAATATCGGAAATATGTGTTTTGTTTTGGTTTTACGTCACACCGAAAGTTAAGTCATTGGCGAAGTTCCAGCTTTACTGTGGAGGAAGACCTCTGTGCCCCTTTCCGTCATTTTTTTTAACACGAACGGGCAATTGGCAGAACCACCGACTAGCTGGATAGCTCCTCACACGAAAAGAATTCAAAGGCCCTGTCGGGATCGAACCCACAGCGGTGAGGGGGCTAAGGTTTTTGAAGTCATCGACCTTAACCACTCGGTCACGGACGCCCCAATATCGGAATATGTTCTTTATATACACGTGAAAAAAAATCAAAACTATGTATGCAAATATCAAATTCTCTGGAAAATTACAAATGACAAGGGGTACTCAAAAACCGATGCTCACGTCACAATACAACAAACGTGTTTTGTAAAAGCCGAAAATAGACAAAAATGTCACCAGCTTTTGTCCTTGTAATAGTTCAAGTTCCTAAACATGTGACATAAAAAAGTTTGTGGGTTTTGATGATCACCTTGCGATACATTCTCCGTAAAAACGTCTGGAGTCGGGGCCAAAAATTTGCTCTTTATCGTTTTTTAAGTAACCCCGGCACTCTACGAACATAGATTTAAAATGTTGACATAAAATGTGTTTTTAAAACATCAATTTTTTTAAAGTCAAAGACCCCATCTTTTTTCAATTTTTTTAGATGTAACAAAAAGTAAAAATATATTTATTATAAACTTTTCAAACTGAAAACGCTAGCGGAATAAAAAACGGGTTTTATAATTTTTTACTTTATCGTTAAAACATGAAATGTAATATACAGGTACTGCAGAAAAATAAAATTAAAGATTTTTTGGTTTTGTTTAAAAAAATTCAACTTCTTTAATCAGAATTTAATGCATTCCTTATATTCTTCGGTGTCTTTATTTAGCTTTTGAACAACGTTACTTACTCGTAATTATATGCCCTTTCTCCCTACCCCTTCCGGTCTGGATTTGTATTAGGACTTTGGAACACTTGCGCCAGCTTAAAAACGGAGTGACAAAATGGCAAAAATTTATTGACCTTCGTTAATCTATCTTCTTGTATTTAGTGAAGGAATATCCGCAATTAGGTTGCAAAATTAAAACGATCGCCGAATTTCTTGTTTTTTCAAACGGGCTGCATATTTTCAAATTTTCGCTACTGACAAACTACTGGTCACCCTAAAAGACCGTTTTATTTTCTTTAACATTATTGTGAATAGAAAAAAGCAGAAATTGCGGGTTACCTGGTTTATTTTAATGGACACGGCGCTTGAGAGGGAAACAAATACAAAAAAATAAAAACTCATGTTCAGGCATTAGAACCCTTTCCTTTCAATATCAATCCAAACCAATTTGTTTTATTAACGGAAAATAACGTTTTTGAACATGCCCCGTAAAAGGTCTGTCTCATTTGTATTTACTTTTTTCGGGTTTCAAATCGTTTAATCTTTATGCCTGCTTGTAATTTAAGGGTATTTCATTGGGTCAAGACGTCGAGGATAATTGTAAATGGTGTTTAAGAAAGAGTTATCCCCATTCATTTAGGCGAATTACATGAATGATGTCAAACAATCTCACGCCACAGGAAGCGGAAAACGCAAGCGAGCCGTAAGACAATTTTAATTATACTAGTATGTAACAATAAAAGAATTAAAGCTATTCTTTTAAATCGTTTTAATTTTGGAATACTTTATTTTAGTATTTGTACATTACTTTGTCTATTTCTTCTGCTAAAATAGTCCTTTAAAGGGTTTTGTTTTTTGTGATGGGTAATTTTTAAAACACATTTTAATAAATTTAAAATTTTGATTCGCCTTTTTTAAATTAGTAAACAGTTAATTTGAAATTTTAAAATTTATTAAATCAAGAAAATTTACAAAATTTATTTTTTTCAAATTACAAAGAACATTTTTTTTAAGGGGGAAAGATTTTAATTTCCAAATTTTCTTTTTAAAAGGGTTTTTTTTTTTTTATTCTAAAAATGATTTTATTTCTAGTAATCTATCTATTATTATTATCATATATGAATAATAAACATTTAAGGACCAGTGGTGGTGGTCATACAATTCATTACTACCAGTTATTATAACGAACAATTATTATTTTGTACATGTTGTATTACAAATAAGGACCATACATTTATTTCATTTCTATCACTTATTAATAAATGAACATTTTGTATTACATTTAAGGACCACCGTGTAACGACACTCGTCTTAAAGCTTATACAACATGTATTGCAACCAATGGATGTAATTCTAATGACACGGAACAAAATGCAGGATGTTTATTTTCCAATTGTTTGTTTTATGCCTTTGCTTTATTTTATCTTGATAGTCAGGATTGCATCAATTGTTTATCGATGTCCTTATTAAATATTGAAGCGTAAGTTCATTTTTTTAAATTTTGTAAATTTAATTTTCCCGTACATCATTTTTTTAAAATTAATTTTTTGTTTCCCTATCAAAAGACTAATAAATCCCCTTATTATATATAACTACACCCTTTTCTTTTCCCTTTTTCCCCCATGTTTCTGAAAAATTTTATTTTAAAAAGAAAAAAAATATTTTTTTAATTTCAAAAAAATAAGTTAACTAAAGGGGAGGGTTTTTTTTTTAAAATTTTGACTTTGGGAAATTTTTAAATAAAAATAATGCAAATGAAAAATTAAATTTTGTTCTGTACACATTTGAAAATTATTAGTTTTTTAAATCTTTTGCAAAACAATTAAAATTAAACAATCATGAAAGTAAAAAAATTATTTTCAAAAATGCAGGCCTTTTGGGGTTTTAAAAAAAAATTTGGTTGATTAGATAAAAAAGCAAAAAAAATTTTAAAATTTTTTAAAAAATCCCTGAATCCCTTTAATTTATTTTAACAAAAGCAATTCCCCTTAAACAGTATGCTTGAATTATAAAGTAATACATTGCATGTTATTATTATATTCACTGTGACTTGAAAATACATGTGACTTGAAAATGTGGATGTCAAATGCTAAATCACAGCAGTAAGAAGTCGCACTGAATGTTATTATATGCTTTTAGAGCTCTTGATTCAAGAACTTTAAAGTTCAGAATTGAAATGAATCTCACTTAGCGCTATTTCATAATCTCTCATGCACAGACTGAATCCAAGTCTGCTACTTTCTACTGTTAAATATCTATATAACAATTATAAACTGGTTAAGAAGTTTTCACTAGATTTTTAAGGGTTTTTTCTTTAATATAGCCAGTGTATTTTAACATTAAACAAGATTGCATCAATGTTAACATAAACAGGTCATTGATAAAGCATCCAATATCAAAAAAATAAAATTTGTTATTTCATTATCTAAAATACAATTTACAATTGGCCTAGAGTACGTCAAAAATCCAAGAGGTGTATGTTTGATATCTTGTATGTCTTCCACATTTCACTTATAATTTATAAAATTTTATTGCATATAATAAGACGGAATGTACGACGCTAAACGACGTATATTATGATGATATGCTATAACATCCGGTTGTCTAAGCATAACTCACGAACAATTAATTAATGCCGTCCTTATATTTGATATATTTGACCGCTTCGGTCTTGACGTTCTAATGAAAACTTGACATGGAAAACATTCAATATGCAACTTTTGGTTTTAGAGGTTACTCCGAGTAAAATACAAACATGAGTATTTATTGATTTTATACATAGTGTGCGGGCGCGAACGCACGCGTATGTTTATGTGTAAGCGCACGAGTGTGTTAAAGAGATTTCACTTTGATTTATTTTGTGATCTAGGTTTTCTTATCCAGATTACTATTGCTTTTTATTACTTAAACTCTTTATCTTAAGCAATCATGTATGTTTCATGACATTTAAATTTAATTATTTATAAAGTTTGATATTATTAAAAATCTTTTTAGTGTTTGGATATTATTTTTCTTTGAGCAGCTTTTGCCCTAAGATTTGACCTTCACCTTAGGAAAACTATTATACCTCTCGTCTTTCTTTAATGGTAATGGAATTGTTCTGTCAATTACTGCAGAAAGCATTGTTGGAATTGTAAAATCATATGCAATCAGTATGCAGGCAGAACCTTTCTATAATATAATTCTGAAATAATATATGTTTTGCGCGTTTTCAAGGTGCTCAGAAAAAGAGAGTGTTCTTGGTGGTAGACAAATGAATAATGGAGGTCTTCTACTGTTGTCAAAAAAGAAACTTCGCAAAGTTTCATATAATGATCTCCATCCTTCAACAAAAGAAACTATTTCAATAGGGTATCTTACAGCTGAGGTATAATTTTGGTAAACTTACAAATGGCATGTCCAACACATTGCATTCTACATCAATATAGTATGACATTCAATATATTTACATACATACACTTAAAAACTGTACTATCTTATAGAGTGCCATTATGCCAGCGGTTTAAAAAGCTATTTCTATTTTTTATGCTTATTTGGCTCGCTACCTTGAAGGTCAAGGTCACAGCATGACCTTGCAGCAAAATCGTGTCCGGTCCATAACTTCATTATTTGAAGTCGGATTTTAAAAATATTTCACAGAAATGATCACCATATTGAGACGATGTGTCACGCGCAACATTCGGGTCGCCACCTTGAAGGTCAAGGTCACAGCATGACCTTGCAGCAAAATTGTGTACGGCCCATTACTTTGTTATTTGAAGTCGGATTTTAAAACTTTTTCACAGAAATTATCACCATATTGAGACGTGTCGTGCGCAACATTTGGGTCGCTACCTTGAAGGTCAAGGTCACAGCATAACCTTGCAGCAAAATCGTGTCCGATCCATAACTTTGTTATTTGAAGTCGGATTTTAAAAATATTTTACAGAAATGATCACCATATTGAGACGATGTGTCGCGCGCAACATCTGGGTCGCTTCCTTTAAGGTAAAGGTCACAGAATGACCTTGCAGCAAAATTGTGTCCAGCCCATAACTCCGCTATTTGAAGTTGGATTCAAAAAGTATTTCACAGAAATGATCATCATATTAAGATGACGTGTCACGCACAACATTTGGGTCGCTGCCTTGAAGGTCACAGCATGACCTTGCAGCAAAAGCGTGTACGGCCCATAGCTTCCTTATTTGAAGTCAGATTTTTAAACTATTTCACAGAAATGATCACCACAATGAGACATTGTGTCGTGCGCAACATTTAGGTCTCTACCTTGAAGGTCAAGGTCACGGCATGACCTTGCAGGAAAATCGTGTCCGGCCCATAACTTTGTTACTGGAAGTCGGATTTAACAACTATTTTACAGAGATGATCACCATATTGAATCGACGTGCTGCATGCAACATTTGGGTCCCTACCTTGAAGGTCAAGGTCACAGCATGACCTTGCAGCAAAATCATGTCCGGCGCATTACTTCGTTATTTGAAGTCGGATTTTACAACTATTTCACAAAAATGATCACCATATTGAGACAATGTGTTGTGCACAATATTTGAGTTGTTTTTACACTTTGAACTTTGTCTGTGGCATAACTCTGACACAACAAGAGATATACCTTCCTGTGTCCAAAACCTATTCGGGGAACATCATCCGGTTCAACCGGCTCTTGTTTTGACATACAATTGTGTGCTTAAATGTGTTCACATTTATGCTATTTTAACAGATAAAAGATTTTGCACCAGTTGTGTGCGCCCATTTAAGCCCTGCCACATCCGACGTGTTTTTTGAACGTGAGTATTTTTAACTTATTTCTTCAATAGAATTATCACGGTTACTGAAATAAGTTATTGTTTTCTTTCTTTTGATGTTGTTGTTGTTTCGTTCTGTTATTTGACCTGTTTATTGAAATGAATAATGTGATTACAAAAAAGATTTCTGTGCACTAGTGTGCAGAATATTTCGACCAAAATAACTTACTAATTTTTGAATGAATTATAAATATCATCTTAAGTCTCATCAACACATTATTTATAATAACTCTCATAAATTTCAGCTGATCTTATGAATGCAGGATTCACTTCATATTCTGAAATGAATACATTTGAGATAAAAGCTCTCGTCAAACGTTTTGCGGCGATTAAGCCTGTTATACTGTTGGGCGACATGAACACAGGGCCTGCATTTAAATCAAAACAAATTGCTCGCCTCCCAAGTAAGCTTGCTAACGCTTATAATGATTTAATAAACCTTTGTTAGAAATTTTTATTAAGTACAAGGTTTTTCTTTTACAATAAGTAATTGCAATAAGCCTGCTTTGACTTTGAATTTTGAATGTTTTTTTTAAACATTATGAACAAACATTCTGTTTAATTGTCGCGAAAGTACGAAAATCTTTAACCTGATCAGTAATTGAACCGAATGTTATAAGTCTAGAGTCGGTCAGCATACATATCCGTGCCGCCTGACCAGACTCTATGCTGTCCGAGAAATATCATTAATTTTTTGTAATTTTATCCTCAAAACTGATCATGGACAAACATGGATACTGGCAAAGTTCATAGAAGTGAATCATAAGGTATAAACTAAACATTGCTTAGGCACCAAGCGCTTGTGATTGCTGCTTATACCTGTTTAAAATCCATGCTTTCAAAAACCTTGCTATTTAATTAATATATATTTTCACTGCTAAATCAAACAATTAAAACATAGCAATATTTACAATTACTGACAGATAACTACAAAAGGCTTCGGAAACAGTTTAAAACGAGACCAGTGAAAGAATACACATTCAAAGATCCTAACGATGCATCCAATCAATCGATCCTTGACCATATATTTGTTCAGAACTTTTCAATACTTAAAACAAAGGTGAGTTCCATTATTTGTAAAATGTCATGTATACGCATACAATGTTTAAGGTTTCAAATAGTGTTTGTCTGAAGACGCCTCCAAATAAAAGTATTCGTTTAAGTGTCGGAGTATTCTTAGTTGCTTGCAGGCTATCTTTCTTGTTCTCAATTTTATATGAAAAACCGACCTGATATTGACTCAGGTATGCAGTTGAGTTTGGCAAGAAAGCTGATATAAAGTATTGTTTGAAAATTATAAAGAATACATCTGAAATGCTTGTATAAAACAAATATGGTAGTAAATTGCCTTTAAGTAAATGACACATGCACAAAACCATTGCTAATCGTTTGTTTCGGAACATTTCATTCAGTTCAGGTACAATATTCCTGTGTGTTATATAACAGGGAGCATCTTAAATATGTAACTTTCGCGACTCGACCTTTAAGTTATCCAAGCAATATAATTTAACTGTAAAGAAATTTTGTGAACAAATTTCATAAGATGCAAAATAGCATGTATATGGTGATATTAAAACAGGTGAAAAATGTTGTTAATGAATCGTGAACAAAGCATGTATAAAATAGTAAACTTACAATATTTGAATCATACTTTACTTATAATACAATGGGAAGATTTGCCTAAGTTGCTTATCATTTGCTCTTCCACAAGAAGAATCGGGTGAAAACTTTAGTTTTTGGTGTTAATGATAAGCCGATTTTGATAGTTACAAGTTGCCGTTCAATGTAATACTGACTTGCAAAAGTAAGTTTTCACTTGGTTACAGGGTTTTTATTAGCTTAATATGTAAAAAAAATATTGACATATTCGGTATTGAAATTTGCAGAAATGTTTTGATTTAAAAATGGTTTATATTTAATAGACACTTGATAATTTTTAGAACTTTGGGAATGTGTAAAGATCAAATTGATGAAAAATAAATGTTGTGCCTTTTGTAAATGTTATTTTTTGCATTTAGATACTTGTAAATGATTTGAAATTTGCCAGTATTTTGCTCATGTAATTATTCTGTATTTTGAAGTAATCAAATGCACACTTTCTATTCCAACTGAGTTTTTCATTGTGTGTTTCTTTAATATAACACGTGTTGTTAACATTTGGTATTTTTCAGAGAGCTTTCGTTCCAAAAAAGGGCGAAACTCCCATGAGTGACCACGTTGGTGTGATGTCCACCTTGAAACAACAAAAATAAATCAAGATGAAACACTTTTATCATTTGCATGTCTAGCACGCATTTACTGTCTGATTGAACTTAGGTATAATTCTTTTTACAAATTGAAATTGTTTTCGGAACATGATTTTTGTTTCTCTAGTGTGAAATTATGACGTGGGTCAAAGTGAATAACATTCAACTATTTTCATTCTTCTTATTGTTTTTGTCAATCTATATTTTGTATACTAGTAGTAAGATATCTTGCAAATAAACAGTGCAAAGATCATGAACAAATAAATGTTACATTTTTTTCTGCAGAAAACAACTCTCTGTTTAACAAATGCTGTGTTTATAAAATATTGTTTTCTTTAATGTATAAAGTTGATAACATCAAAACGAATCTGGAAATGATTGATGTCATCAATTTTCCAACCGGATACTTATGGAACATGTTATATAGTATATTTACTGAAAATACAAATGTATATATTTCATAAAGCAGTGGTCGACGTACCAAAAGGTTCGTATTAACTGTTTAATAGTCCAAAGGCGTGGTATCCATGAATCATAAAACGAATAACAATACAAATTGAAAGTAATGGTTCTGCTTCGAACTGCATTCAATAGCAGACGAAAACACTGGCCTTTTTTTCTTAGACTAAAAATAATAATCAAAGTAATTATTGTTCAATTATAATTATATTTTTTTTCTACCAAGCATTTTGAAAACCCTCTCTTGATTATTTGACGTTACTAGGATATAAGATTAAAAAAAAAAAACAAACAAAAAAACCCCAGTAAATTGTAGATTGCCTGCGGCAAGTATTGAACCTTTATTATAGTGTTTGTTTCCGGTTAATACTGACGACGTAGTTAATTATAACGTTTATCTCTAAAGACAAACTTTAATCTTGTAATTTTGTTGTGATTAATGCTTCCGAGGGATCACTTTCTTTCCGGATTTTTATACTTCACAACAGCAGGTGTCAAGTGCTGTGTGGCAGCTGTAAAAAGTTGCCCCGTACTTCACGTCAGTGTTGTTATATGTTTCTGGTCCTTCGGGATCATTGATGCCAGCACTATTAAGTGTGGAGGATTGAGTACCGCTCAAGCCGGTGCTAGGGGGCGTGAGAGATGTTGCACGTATTCATTATCCCTCATGTACAGACTCAATCAAACCGAGTCTGCAATTCTCTTGTAATTTTGTTGTGATTAATGCTTCCGAGGGATCACTTTCTTTCCGGATTTTTTTAACTATCGACATGTTACATGTATCAACACAACTAAATATATAGGAAAGATGCCAGATATTCATTTGTCATATATTGTAGGCCATTCCTTAAAAGAACGATAGGAATGAAAGAAAATGTCTATATATCCTACTACATTAAAGTACGAAATCTAAACAGATAATTTACCCGCCCCAACCTTCCCTAGGTCTCCTGTCACCCTTTCCCTTTTTTACTTTGGGGGCCTATTGTTGAATCATTTATTTTGTTTTCTTTGAATTCCTTGTCAGTTACAAATTATTTCCTATTCAATCATTTATTTGATTTCTTTGAATTCTTATCAGCTAAAAATCATTTATCATTTTAGTGATAAGCCTGTCCGTGCTCTGCTCTGTTTTTGTTTGGCGTCCGTCTGGGCTCCTTGCCACTGGTTCTTGTTGCTGGGTCGTGTGGGGTTTGCGTTCATTGAACGCCGCCTTTCTTTGTTAATCTTGTTTATCATATTTTAGTTCTATAGTTTCTATCATTGAGTTGTGTCCCTTGTAATGGCTGCACGTGTTTTTCTCGCTGAATAATAATTGTCAATAAATACTAAGTATGGGAATAGACGTTGTTGCTTATAGAATAAGGATTGGATTATTTTTGATGCCACGCAAGTGCCGAACTAGATTATGTACAGTGTGTATAACCAAACGGAGTGTAAGTGTTTGTTTACAACTAGTAGCTTTTCTCGCTGTGTTAACTTTACTGGGTGGGGATGTGGAAACTAACCCCGGGCCGCCAAGGTCACAGAAACAGCGTACACTTTCTTTTGCTGAAGTGACGAGCTCTCCCACAGGATCGGTAGCAATTCCGACAACATCTCAGGAAAATGCAAAGCGAACAACAAGAGCAACGGCAGGGCAGGATAGTGAGGTATTATCTTTTCTTCGAGATATGAAAAATGAAATGCGGACTGATTTAGCGGCCATTAATTCTAAAATTGACGATATAACTTCTGCTGTAAATGCTTTAAAATCAGAAAATCAGGCACTTAGACAAGAAAATCAAGATATGAAAAAACAAATGCAGGAACTATTTATAAAAGTTGACAATTTAGAAGGACAATCCCGTCGAAATAATCTTAGATTCCATGGAATACATGGCAAACTAGGTGAAAAATGGGGGGACACCGAGGTAAAGGTTCGGGAATTTATCAAACATGACTTGGGTCTACCAGAAATGGAAAATGTGCATATCGAAAGAGCCCATCGTGTTGGCAGTAGGTTTACAGAAACATGCCCGATTGTAACTGAATTCGCCAACTTTAAGGATCGCGAAAATATTATCCAAAAAGCGAGACAAGTTTTGAATAGACGGTCTCCTTTTTCAGTAAGGGAAGATTTCACAGAACGTGTTCAGTTACAAAGGCATGAACTAGGTCAAAAACTAGTACAGGCTAGAAATAGTGGACAATATGCGTCACTACGCTATGATAAACTTATTGTTGACGATAGTGTTTACAAATATGACGATCTAACCAATCAGATTACCAGAATCGGATCTACACGAGTGAGAGGCAAACGTGTTACAGGACCACGTGATCGAAATTTTTGGCGGGAAACAGGGTCACATGATACATTTGTTAGCGATGGCGACCAATCAGTAAATGATGAAGGAATCGAAAATGAGGTTTTAGGCGGAGACTAGGAAACAGGTCAAGGCCCTTGTGTAAATATAAACATTGTCACATGGAACATTTGCGGTTTAAAGAAACATGACTACAATTTCCTAAATTATTTACAAAGGTTTGACATTATTGGTTTAATAGAAACTTGGAATGATGTTGAAAATGAATTTGCAAATATTTTGTATGGTTATACGTGTTTTGGTATCATACGTTTAAAATCTTCTGGCCATTTACGTAACAGTGGTGGTGTTTCCGTGTGTATTAAATCGCACCTGATAAAAAACAATTTTATTTCACGTATATGCACTGACTTTAACGATTGTATAGTTTTATATATTAAAAGTGCTTTGTATAGATCCATGCAAGATATTATTTTATACATTGTTTATGTTTCTCCTGAAGGGTCAAATATTTATGACAAAAAGTCCGACAAAAAATGGAATTAAAACCATTCAAAGTAATATTGAAATACATTGTATTAAATAATATGTATTCAAATGGATATCTATACTTAGGTGGCGATTTCAATGCGCGTACGAAGGATTTGTTAGATTATATTCCACATGACAATTTAGATGTTATATTTAATACAGAAGTTGATTATGATTCAGACTATTTCGAAATTTCTAGAAATAACAAAGATATTGAGAGATATAATTTATTTGGGAGATCTCTTGTAGAATTATGTTGTATTCATAGTATCCATATTTTAAATGGTTGTTTGTACAATGATGTTGCAGGTAATTTTACTTGTTTAACTTACAATGGAGCAAGTGTTGTTCACTATCACATTGTCTCGTCTGATATTTTTTCTCATATAAGTTATTTTAACGTTGAAGAGCGTCACGAATCAGATCATTTACCAATTTGTGCAAGATTGACTTTAGAGCGAGGGCAACCATTTGTTAGATATAATAAAAAAAGTGAAACCTTTAATGAAGTACATGTCGACAAATACAGACGGAATGATAGGTATATGGCGGATTTCTTACAATTATTTAACGCGAAGTATAATTCTATACGAGAGAATTTACTTAATGAAATAGATCTAAGTGTTAACAATGCAGTTAATCATATCATTAATATTTATAAAAAATCATCAGAAAATATGCGCGTAAGATATTTAGCGCGAACTAGTGTGAATAATAATCAACCCTGGTGGGACCGAGAATGTGAAACAACTAAGCAGCTTAAATACGCAGCTGGACTAATAACACATTAGACTTTCAACAATTTGTAGCGCTCCGAAAACGTTTTAAAAAAACGTGCTATATAAAAAAGTCTCTTTACCAAAAGTCTAAGCGCGATCAACTAATTACGTTACGATCAAATCCCAAAGCCTTTTTATTAACATTGTATTTGTTATTATTCGTTATTATAATAGTGATGGTATTCATATTTAACTGACATCATAAGTATCTATCTTTTAACTGTGTGGTTCCTAAACAATCATTTTGTATAAAGGTGACATATTATCTGAAATGCTTTGATTTTATAGTTGATCGAACATAATAAATCGCACATGCCTCGGTGAATTTATTAAAGAACTATTGTCTATTAAAAATTTAATGTATCATGTTATATTCAAACTACTACGTTTTAAAGAGACGATTATCTATAAAAACACAGTCTAGCCAAAATGTTTATCGATCTGCATGTTTATGAATAAAAAATGTTAAAATTACGTGACATTGTAATTTTCAAATCACTAAAAAATAATTGATCATTATTGATCAATTTTCAAATACGTAGGTTTTGATCGAATATCATCGTATTTTTATGTTTTGAAATATCTCAAAACCATCCTATTGTTAAAGTTTATTCAGTGTCAGTACCTAAACTGAATAAAAAAATGTTCGATGGAATTCCTTAAAATGTTGTATTGTTACCAAAGCAGACTTATGTTTAAGTTATCTGCCATTAAAGTGACTGAAGATAACAAAATATTCAACTTATTGGCAGATAACACAAAATTTCGAAATATATTCGTCAAAAATGTTTCTGTGACCATATTCTAAAATCAGGCAAAGTTTGAATAAATTCTATTAAATTAACATGTAGATTTCAATCTGCTATAGGTCTTTATGTTAGCCCCAGGCATTCATTTAACCCCTATTAGAGTTTGTATAATTTAAAAGGCTCTAGCCTAATGAACATTAATACATTTGTGTGCACAATTTTTGTTGAATTATATATTATATTATGTTCCTTCAAGCACAAGGGTTTTTTTTACTTTAAAAGACGATATGGACTTAAATATATAGCGTGCGTAAGTCCTTTATTTTTTACATTATATTTTATTTACAATGAATGAAATAATGAATAAAATAAAATGAATGTATTAAATTAATTCCATGATTGTAGTTTGTGAAGTGCTTCACTTAAATATCCTCTTTGTACATGTTTACCATATCCAACAAGAGTACGTTTACCATTCTTGTTTTAACACCAACCTCCGGCAAAATTCTTACGTCGTATTTTTGAGTCGGTTGTTTAAAGCAGAATGAAAGGGATCTGTATGCCATTAAATCAATCAAAATGTGCAATTAAATGAGGAAACATCAAATTTTGCGCAGGTATAAATTTAATTCAGAAAAATATAAAAAATATCAAAATCGTAAGCTCTTTCTGGATACTTCTATATCATCCCTCTTACATTCTTTACTATGTTAAGTTTAAAGCCGTATATCAATATCGATCAAGATCACAGTTGAAAGACAAACTCGTATTTATCAAATATTTTTTTGTTATAGAACAGTTTACATTTGACAACCTGTAATACGTATTTAAAATACTTTGTTTAAATTGGTGGTGTGTCTACAGCCAATTATATCATACTGTTGTCTTGGTCTCAAATACAAAGACGTTATTCTTTAAGAATGAAGTAAGATTTGAAGTTATTTGTCATTTTATATATTTGGGGATGTACTAGTTTTGTAGGTAAGTTTAAATATAAAGTGTTATAGTTTAGTATTATTTTCTTATAAACATATGAAATGTTGTTTTTGTCAATTCAATTATAAGTTGTATATTATATAATTGAGTTGTTTCTTTCTTTCAAATAGCAAAAAAGGAAGACAAACACAAACTGTCACTATAAAATTAACATCTCCCGGTATCATGGTAATTAAGAACAACTTATAATAACTTAGAGTAAAATGTTCATACAAAGACAAAGATGTTGAAATAAAATAAAATCTATGTGCTCGAATAAGGAACAGAATGATTTAAAATAATTAGTTATCGTCGGTATTTTTCATTGACAATGAAATATCATTTAAATTGTGTCATATTTGCTCCTTGATATTTAACTATTATTTCTTAAATTTAAGTTATACTAAAATATGAGTAATATCATAATTTTTGAAAGCAATTTGACAGACATTAGATGGAATATTAAATAGCGAAACTATTATAGAAGTAGTTATTAGATCCGACATTTAAATGTACAGCCATAATTCCATACATATTGATCAATATTCGCTATTCGAACAGTTACTTCAATATGTTACAAATTGCTTTTTGTATAAAAAAAATTCTTGGCCGAAGTCAATCTACTTATTTGCAAAAGTTATTTCGATTTTACTTGATCAAATACAAGTGTTTAAGTAAATAATAATGGCAGTTATGCAAGGCGCTCAGCAGGGTTTATCCAACACACTTTACTACAAGTGGATGTATTGTGCTAGTTTATGTATGGGATATATCTCTTCTACGACGCAAAAGTAAAACGGATTTAAACCATTTAATATTTGGCGCTAATAAATAGTTCATTAATAATGCAAAATTATATGAAAAATATAAATTTTATATTAAATTAAACACATCAATGACTTATTTGATATGAATATCTAAGAGTACCTGATAAATTTGTTCTTTGTGAGTTTTTCGATACTTTTCTGTTCATGATTTTACTGGATCGTAAACGTTATCGGTAGTCTCGTTTAATGACTCAATAATGTGATTTAAAAACATTGTAAATAATTTATGGGAGGTTACTTGGTTAAACAGAACTTAAATAACTGAATGTTATTGCAAGCCGGACCTAAAAATCGTCAGCGTGATGTTTAAGATATACGCGACGTTGTACATAAATAAAAGGTTAAACAAGGTTAATGCGAAATAGCCAGTCAGAAATTTTCAAATTTAGACTTTTTCATAAGACGAAAATGAGGGGCAAAGACTAGTAAGAATAAAATTAGACTTTCAACAGCAGCTGCTAAAATCGTTTCTACGTTGCTCCTTTTTGAGCTGTTTAAAATGTTAATTTCTTTTTATAAGCGTCTGTCATTTAAATGCGTCATATACCCTTAAATGTGTTCGTGCACCGTACGAAACAATACATCTTTAATTATCATGAAAATATTCAAAATGAACAATTACAGGAGATTAATTACTGAATATAGCTATTATATGTCCTCACACTTCAATGTTTGTCATTGTAATGAATACTAATGGTAATGTCAAATTGTATTCTTCTTTTGTTAGGTATCAGGATAAATATCTTTGACTTTAGGCAAATGTTTGCTTCATTGGTAACAAAACAAGAATATATAATAGATTGCATTCTATTTGTTTACTAAGATCTTAAAATGTACCAACTGCAAAATGATAAAAAACATAATGGTAAATAAAATATCTTTTCCATATTGTATATTATACTAAATATAGCACTATGTAAAAATATGTACTATGAAATACATGTGCATATGTTAAACATTGTTATTATATTAATAGAATAATTAATATAATTAAAACTTTTGGCAAGAATGAAAAATTTCTAAACATTTTGTTAATTTTCTTGATGTAAGTCAAGTCAAAGTAAAACAAAACATAATTTATTTATCTCATTCCTTGTAGAAACATGACATAATGAGGTGACAAACATGACTGAAAGTACAATGAGGATCAAATAGCAATTAATTGACATACTAAAGAAATATAATGGTAAATAGTTTGATATTAAATGTTAGATTTGTATACCTTCAAGTATCAAGTACGTGGAGAACCAAAACTGTTGTTTAGTTTAGTTTAAACATATTTTATTCCTTTCAATTTTTACAATATGTTCAATGCAAATGTGTAGAAAGAAAAATATTTAAATACATTTTGAAAGAAAAAGGGCTGGGCAACAAGTTCAAATAACATTAGTAAATCGATCCGTCCCTAGTACAAATATAAAAAAAATATTAATACTATAGATTACATTGAAATGACATTGAAGAATAGAACAAAGTACATCTATTTTAGGAACAAAAATGTTAGATCACTTGTTTAGAGAAAGAGAGAGAGAGAGAGAGAGAGAGAGAGAGAGAGAGAGAGAGAGAGAGAGAGAGGGGGGGGGGGGGGGGGAGAGAGGATGTACTTTTGCAGTCGCAATTTATTTTTTGAAGAGTAAAAATCTTCAGCATTAAGCAGATTTTATCAAAAACGTTCCGTATGCTTAATATATCTTTGAACTTCTAAAAATATTAATGAATTGTCTTCTCGGAATAGGTATTCTTACCAAAAAGAAGAGTACACGTATTAAGTGGATAAAAAATGCGAGTAGCATTAAAAAGTTGAATGCGTTGTAGTGTATACCGTCTGCAATTGAAAAAGAAATGTTCAGCATCTTCGAAATCATAACCGCATTCACAAGATGCATTTTCTCTTATAACTGTAAAACTGTTGTATAATATAATATATTGCTAAAACATATTAACTAATAGAGAAAGCTAGCTGATCTTACATTCAAAGGTTGTGTTTCATTATTTCTTTTTCTTTTTTGTATTGCCTCATTGTGATTCGATTGTAACAAAATGTTGTCACTGGATAGACCTAGAAAAAGATAAAAGTGAAAAATGTAATTAATTTGGTAGAATTAGTTTTAAAAACAAAACAATAAAAATATAAAAAGAAGTAAATGGGTAATGTGTAGAATGTAATTGACGATTGCTGCTCAATAATCATATCAACAATCAACATTTTTTAACATATTCATATCACGATATGATCGTGCAAAAAAGAATCATTTTCAAGGTATAAATGGAGAAGTCTAATGTTTAACAATAACAAAAAAGTGGCGGTCGGGAGTGAAGAATTTCCCGATTTCACGATGAGCCCTATACAAAGGGGTCGGAGGTCACAATTCCCATAATCTTATATAAATTTATAAGCGATGGAGGAACCGTAGGCCGAAAGAAGAAAAATATTTCTTTTGTATACTGTGATAGAAAAGGGCACATGTTATAAATTGTGAATAAGGTATTTTGATTTTAGATCGGAGTGGAAGTTGATAAGGCCCGACCAAAATGTTTTCTGACCTTTCCTTTTTTAAAACCCTTTTGTATTTGGGGAAAAAAAAGTTTTTAATTTTAATTTAAAATTTTGGTCAATGACTTAAATTCTACTTATTATACACTTAAAAATTTACCTAATTTCAGACGATCTTGTTAATTATTAGTATTCATTAATTCAGATGTTTTGATAATATTTGGTTTTCTATAAAAATAAGGTTTTAAGAAGCACTTTCGCTCAATTTCAAAGATTTGCGGTAACGAGAACAAAATCGTATCAATAAATAAAGAATTGTTAACCTTGGCAAGGATAAGAATGATTTTCTCTCAAATTTACAGTTAAAAAGTTTATAGAAGCTAGCTTTAGTAGAATTTTCTACATTAGCATACCATTCGTTAATAAACACATCTTTAACTTTTTGTGGTACTGAAGTTTAAGCCATTTACTGTTTGGGAAAATTATGGTTCGTCCATATATGTATCATCCCACATTTGATAAAAAATTCTTTAATTATATTAACCCTTTACCTAGTATATACGCGAAACAAGGCTCTTTCGACCCCTCCCCCTTTTTAGGCCGGAAATAGTGAAAAAATGTCCTATTTGGGCCCCAAACACATGTTTTCATTTGAAAAATGTTGCTTATAAAAGGGAGCAAATTTTCGGCGCCGCCCCCATCCAAAAGATACATCAGGGGGTTGCGAAAAAGGGGATGTGCCCCCTTCTGTTTGGGGTTTTTTAAGGGGGCGGAGTTCCCCTCATCGCCAAGAAAATTTTGGACTTGTGAGGGGCTAAAAATAATCCCAGGTCGATCATAAGGTAACGTGTAACCAACGCTGAAAAGCCTTTGACTCTATCTCAATCCCTTGAGAAGTTGCAGTACTTTGAAACAAATTTTGATGGAAAAGATCGAGGCAAAAAAGTGATTTTTGGCAATTTTGAGATGTCCACTCATTGCTATAGAAACTGGAAATCTAAGCTTCAGCATGTTGTTGCAAAGGCAATGGTCCAGTCAACATTTGTGCCAGGTTGGATTAGTATTGCAGCATTTTTCATAGTTTCATAGCAGTTTGAACTTGTAACAGGAGGCTTTTCAGTGAAAACGGCCATTTTTCACAATATGCTCATGAGGGAAAGGGTTTATACCAAGGACATTTCTTTTCAATGATGCATTGCCCCATGTTTTAGCTTTGTTAACTACATTTTAGTGAATGATTGAAGATAGTTTATTTTACAATGTATCTGGATTAACATTACGTATTCTTGACCAAGTGATAGTTTTCTCTTCAATATCTAAAGATAGCGGTGTACAACCAGCTTCTCCGTATATCATATAGTTTGGGTTTGACTTTTTAAATCTTAAAATATACTTAAGAAATTTAAGTTGTACACGTTCAATTAAATCAAGATTTCCAAAAACCCCTTATTTCAGATCCGTATAAAAGAGTAGGTTTGATTGTTTTATTGAACATATCTATCTGTAAATCTATGGGTAAACGTAATCTGTTTGAAGTTTAAATTAGGCTGTACACAGCGCGAGTTGCTTGTGTAGATGAATGTAACATTTAAAAAAAGATCCACTTCTACTAAAATGTAATCCGAGGTACTAACTGTTGTTTTTTAAATGAAAAATGATATTAAGGCACTCTTCCTTTTGAGAAAATTAAAAGTTTTGATTTTTCAATATTTACGGTTAGCTTCCAAGTATCACGTTATTCCTTATATAATTCAAGAGAGTTTTGTAATTCACTTTCACTGTAAGCTAACATAACAGTATTATCTGCATAAAGTAAGATAAATAATTTAAAAAAGGCTGTATATCATCTGTATTTTCACTCTGATGTATAAGTATTCCAATTATATTAATATTAAAATTATATTAATATTAGAAAATGGGGCAAATCATTTAGATAAATAAAAAACATCAACGGCGAAAAACTTTCGCCATGTCTTATACCAATTTTACATGGAAAGAAACTCGATACAGTTGAATTTGATTTTACACATAAGTTAATGTTATTTTCAAGTTAAAACAGTTTCCATTGATATTACAATTACCTAATTTATTCCAAAGACAATCCCGCCAAACAGTATCAAAAGTTTGTATTATGTCGATAAAAGCGCAAAATAATTTCTTTCTGTTAATATTATTATATTGAATTAAATGTTGTAGAATGAACATATTATATTGTCTTGAGTTAAAAAAAAAACTTTACGAAAAGATAATGCAAGTAAATAGTTTGCCAAAAACAACTGAGCATGCACCTGCAATTTCCTGGTTTTGATATATCACCTTTATTTTTATAATTTGGATTGATGAGTCATATGGTCCATGATTGTGCCATTATCTAAAATCAAATTGAATCATTTAAGGTAAACGTTTTAAAAGATATAATACGAGTACTTAATGTGTTCATTTACAATATTATCAATTCCACATGCGTTGTTATTTTTGTAGACATTTGACTGCTTTTGATATTTCTTCTTCAGTTATTGGACAGTAAATAGTTTCATTTATTTCTGAATTTTGCGTTTGAATGTGAACGTCTGGATGGCTTATATAATTTGCAAAATTATTTTCTTTGCAAAAGGAATACATTTAATTAATATCACACTCTACTTTTTCGTTGCTGTTACCTTTCAAAATTTTCCAATATTTTCTAGGATCAGAATGTTTTAATTTCCTTAATTTTTCTATAATTTTATTTTTAGATTGATATTTAAAAAAAAAATGTTTCTTTATAGATTTTACTTTTTGTTTTAAGGTTTTCTTCGTTTGTCTGTGATTTTCTTAGTTTATTAAGATATTTAGCCTTATGAATTTGTTTACGCGCAGTTTTCATTTATGTCCAAACCACACATGTCTGTGAATCGGACGAGTTTTCATTATTTATGTTTTTGCGCACAAAGCCAAAAGATGTCTTAGAGGATCGAAGAAATAAAAAGCAATATCTGACATAATCAACAGTTTCTTGGTTTAACTTGTCTTTGATTTTTTGATTATGTAAGTTATCTGATATTCTACATAATTACTTCATTCAGATCTATATTATGTAAGAATTCATTTATTTTAGAGTTATCCCATGATCTTAAGTCAGAAGTATTGTTAGAATCGGTGTCATTACTTTGAGAAATTCCTATGTTAAGTGTTAAACTTATAGGGTTATGAGCATCAGATAACAATCGACGGAAATCTTATTTCTGAATGTTGTTTATATATTTGAAAATGTTTAGACTACATAGACAATAATCTACCGTGCTAGAGCACGTACAAATTAATATTCCAATTTTCGTTTCCATTTGTTCTACCATGTAAGATATAGTATTATTACACTAGAGAAATTCGATAAACCTGTTACCGTAATTATTTGCAATATGATCACAGTTTGACAAATGTCCTGCATTATCAAACTTTTCCATTCCGGGTTATACTCGTCACATATTTCATGACGATTTTGCATGTTAAAAAGTCGGTGTCTAACACTATGTTATCGTTAAGTTTTGGCTCTAGTGTTCAAATCACCGAATAATGAAAGAAATGTATATCTGAGAAACTGTTCAGTCTAGCTGAATCTCTATAAACGGGTCTTCGACCGAATAATCTGATCTTTCAGATGTTATGTAAACCACACAACATAAAATATCTTATTCAGTTTTGCAAAGTCTTTTTTCGATGAAGAGAACTAGATTTTGATTTTTTTCAGTTATATATCTCTACAATACATCTGTAAGCAAGAGCGATTCCGCTTGAGGCGCGTTAACTAACTATGAATTTTTTAACCAGAGTTTTGAAATGATCCAGATTATTGAGTTTTGTTTCTTGTAATCCAATAACTTCATATCGGTTAAGCATTTCAGTTAAGCGAAAGAATTGTTATTTTCAATTTTATTATTATTATTATTATTATTATTTTTGTTGTTGTTGTTTTTGTTGTTGTTCTTATTATTATCATCATTATTATTATTATCATTATTATTATTTTTATTATTTATGTTATTACTGCTTGCGTATACTATGTTTTTGTTTTATTGGTATCAATAAAATCTTCGAGTTGGGCTTTTTAAAATCATTACTGATATGGATAAATAAAATTAAATAAAAGAATAATAGTACATTTTAAAAATCAAATGATTCTAAGAAAGTATAATATTAGTGTTGATGCAGATGAATTAATGAGCAAATATACATGCACATACATATGGTATACGTTGTTTTTGTTTTATTGGTATCAATAAAATCTTCGAGTTGGGCTTTTTAAAAACATTATTGATATGAATAAATAAAATTAAATAAAAGAATAATAGTACATTTTAAAAATCAAATGATTCTAAGAAAGTATAATATTAGTGTTGATGCAGATGAATTAATGAGCAAATATACATGCACATACATATGGTATACACAATAAATTATGATTAACATTTACATTAAATTTTGCATATTTACAAAATATATATTGTGTTGCAGTTAGAGCTATTATTAATAAAACAATCAAATTCTTCTTTCCCAAATGACACTGTTCTGACATTATTTTTAAGAAAAGGTGTCAGAAATTTAAAGCATAATATAATTCTATCTTTGCTCTTGTAGTATTGTAGCTGTTAATTAAGTCCACAGCAAAATGTAATGCCGTAACCTCAGACAAGAATACAGTTTATAATAGTGAGTGGCAACTGAGTGATTTAAATATGAATATAAAATAATATTGTAAATAACGCTACAGCAATACACACACAGAAATACAAACTGTTGTAAAATTATTATTGAGTTCAACAGTTTCATGGTGGTGATATGAAGATTGAATTTACTTCTTACTGTATTATAATATATGTGGTAATAACAAAAATACGTGGGATAATCTGTAAACTTTAGAACAATAAACAGCGCAATTTTTAGGTCAAATCGCAAACATAAATTTTTGATAAATAATAAACAAAACGTTTTACTGAGTACAGTCAAAAATGATATGAGTTTTTTAAAAAAGTTCCGTTCAGAAAAAAATGCAAGTATAGAATGTAGAATCGATTAATAAACAAAAACAAAAAAAATTATTTTTACCGGTCCATTTGACTGGGAACAAGTTATCATTTCATATTTTACATTGTTTTCATATTAAGACGGTTTACCCTTTGCTAAAAATTCTAATGTATGATAGTATGCCATTTTTACAAGTTGATTATGTATATTGCAGATCAAACCATAAAAGTGCAACACAAAATAAAACAGTTTACATAATACTGACATGTTAACAGTTGGTAAAATAGTTGTAAAAGGTAAATGTTTATTAAACAATAGCATTTACACGTGTATTCAAGCATTTCACATACACTATCTTCTGCTTAGTAAACCTGACACTGTCGTCTGAAATAGTAGTTTTCTAGGTCACTAAATTGATTACTCATGTGACTCTCCCTATCTGTCCTACACGATTTGAGGCTTATTTACTAGTAAATGCTCACTTACTGAATTTGTCATCAGTTTCGTCATTTACTAAAACAACTAGCTAATTTAAAATTTCTTTTGCCGAAAAGTTTCTATGAATTGTTGTGGCTTTGGAGCTCCATTTGGACGCTTTGTTGATAACTCTATTGGGGAACAAACTTTCCGTTTTTGTTGGTCGGTGCGGTCTAATTTCGAAATTGATTGATACCGGTTTGGGGTGGTGAAATCAAAATGTCTTGAAGTATAGTATCCACACGCTAACGGTTTTGTTTGCGCAGTTTATAATCATGTGTGTTTTTAAAACAATTGTTGTCTTTTGTATTTACAGGGATATTTGTTGGTCTTTCCGAAATGTTAGTATGTGGTGATTGTTTCTTACTGTTACTTTATGCGCCGTACTCTTTGCTAGAAATTAAGTGTTACCGAATGTGTCCGTATTTTTGTAGGTTTCATGGCCAAATAGGTTACTATTGACATAAAGACGATCTTTGACAAGCAGAACCTTTTTTTTTATCTTTTTCTAATTGTTTCCGAGCAGGATAACACATCTGTTTTCTCCGATCTTCTACTTATCTGGGGAAATGTTCATGAATTTTAATCTGTTTCTGGCTTTTATTAAATAGTATGCCTGCTTTTCGTACATTTTATTACTTAATAATTCAAATGATACCACTTTTGGTCTCGGGCGATGCGGCGATGCGTTTTTGTGTTCAAGTTCATCGATTGGCGACTGAAGATGTTTGTTGGTTACCTTAACTGCCTCGCAGATTCTTCGTTCTCACTTTTTGACATAAGCAGATCATCAGAAATATCATAAATATGAGCAGGAGTTTTCAGTGTGAGCTATTCCTGTTGACATGGATTTATTTTTTTCACATTCACTTTTAGCTAAGCAACATTTTGTGCAATTTTTGATATTTTATCTACATTTTGCTCGAAAGATTTCAAGCGACTGTCCATAGAATGCATGCTGTTGGACATTTGTCGCCTTAGATGGAATATTGTTTCATTTAAAGTTGTATTGCCATAATTGTATGTTTGAGAAAGAGGAATTGATGTTCGCGCATACCCAGGGATTCATGGAATGTGGGAGGGTGGCAGGAACGGATATTGTAGTATTTGGGAGCCCTCAAAACAGTGTAACATTCATATGGTGAAATGAATTTTGCACTGTTTTGAGGGCTCTGTTGTACGTTGCAATGCTTCTTCAAATACAATGTAAATCAGTAAAGTATTATTAATTTAAAATACTTAAATCCTATTGGATTAAGATAATTTAAAACATTAAAAATAGAAATAATTTGCCAGTATTCCGTAATAACTGATACCAATATTCGCAATTCAAAAGATTGAATATTTTATAATGTATTCAAGAGAAAACACTGTAATTGAACAAATTACTTGTGCGAGTAACCCTTAATATTGTAAAATGATCCATTTTTTTATTTAAACCAAAAACAATTCAATTTTGTTAAGGTTCTTAAATTGTCTGTTTAACTAATTATACAAAATTTGTGATGGACAAAGAGACGGACAGACGACAGAGAAGTGACCCCTTCATGTCTACATTTTTAAGATTTCTTATTATACAATTCTAATTCAAGTTTTGATCACATGTTTTCACATATCTTTTGAGTTAAATAAATAGCAAAACAACCGTTTAATTCGTACATGACTTTTTTCATCGGAAATTGACTTTATGTTTACTTATACTTTTTCATTGAATATACTTATGACTCAAATAAAATTATAGGCCTGTGTCTGATTCAAGACCATTTAATCAAATGAAATGGAGGAGGAAACAGAAATTGATGCAACGGCGGTTTCCGGCAGGAATTGCGTTCAATTGGTTTCACAAGACGTCACAGATGAAGCTGTAGATGATAACCAGCAGACGGAAGTCAAGGAACCCGAAAGGGAACAAGTTCAGAGAACACCTGAGATCCTTCGCTGCATTCCTGATCCTCCTGATGACTGGAAGTTAAACAATCTTTTAGACGACATTGCAATGCAAACAACTCCTGGTCAGTTAGAAAGATATAAAGGTTTATTCAGAGGTAAGTGATTATCAACAGCTTATTCTAACATAGTAGTTTGTTTTAAATGATTATGATAGCAAACATAGTAGTTTGTTTTTAAGTGATTTCGATAACAAACATAGCAGTTTGTTGTAAGTGATTTCGATAGCAGACCTAACTATAAAAGCTCTAAAGTTCATATACATTGTATTGTATTGACTTGAAGTATTCATTGATATCATAAAGACACAAGCGATAAGATATTAATGAGAAATATAATGAGAAATATACAAAGAGAAAATTGCATCATATGATATCATATATTGCGTTGGATCACTCGAACTGAGATTGTAAAATATATTTTCGCGAGCCTGCAATTATATCGATTTTATGACATGTTTAACAGATCTAAAAGTAAGAAATCTTGTTTCCTATCAAGATCAGCAGGTTTCGGAAATACGGATATACACACAGGTAGTTTGTCGTAAGGTGTGACATGAAACGCAAGCTTGTTCATGTATATAGTACGGAATACCATTAGGGCCATCGTGGTTATACGTTAAAATACAGGGGGCGACAATGCGAGAGTGCGATGACGACACTACGACAGTGCGATGCCTACAATGCGACAGTGCGATGGCGACAATTCGATAACGCGATAGTACGATTAAGACAGAGCGATAGTGTTATCGCACTGTCGCCATCGCATTGTCGTACTGTCGTCATCGCATTATCGCACTGTTGCCATCGCATTGTCGCACTGTCTTCATCGCGTTATCGCATTGTCAACTATCGCCTTCTGGTGGACGGTTCTAAACTGCTGGCGAATAAGCTGACGGTATAGAAAAAATGGGATAATTTTACTTTTGTCAATAATATTTTTTCTTCTTGTATTTCCTTTTCCTTTTTATTATTTTTTGTTTCTTTCTTTTCTGTATACTAATAATGTTTAAATCATAAATTAATAATAAGAATCATTTTATATATAAATACTGAAAGAGCTATACATAGACGGAAAATGAAATAAATTGCGTGAAACTTTAACATACAATGTAATAGAAATATTTCAGATGAAAATAATCTTATGTTGACATTAAAAAGATCAAAACAAAAAACAACATTGTTTATTACTTGTATAAAAAAGACAAACAAATTATATTCATAGATCGTCATCAGTGGTGTTATTGTTTCGTAAGATGTATAATTCATTATACTTTTTATATTGTAAATAAAGATACATGTAATTAGAAATTTACGTCAACACATTTTTTTTCTATATATCTAACATAAATGGTCAACAATTTTCACTTTAAGATTATCTTAACAGCAGATCCTACTGTAAGTTTAACTGGTCAACATATTGTACTATTATAGCAAACTAAGGTGAAAAACACACCTATCCATTATATTTAATATAGAAAAATTCGCATTACCAACTACCTGCCGGTAGGTAGTGGGGGTTAAGAATAACCAACTACCAGCTAGTAGGTAGTAAGTTATTTGAATATCCAACTACCATCTAGCTATCAAATTGACGCTTCTTTAGATTTTTATAAATATCTAAGATCGAGCCATTTTCGGTGCTTGGTGAACATAGCGCTTTTATATTGCTTAAAGATAGTAAATAAATACTATGATTAAATAAAAAAAGAAATATAAAAGATATACTAGATTTCTGTGTCCACTTGTTTAATATATAGCCAAAGTGATTTTGGCTCAACCTTGAGAAACTGCTTATGAACAGAGGAAAATGATATTTGCAGTGAAGTTTTAATTTATTTTGCAATGTTAGTAAATTGGTTTATGGTTTATGTCACATTTTCTTCTAATACTATATGGTCAGCAGACTTTACGTACTGTGCTTAAGGTACACATGTATGCTTTAGGTACACATGTAAATTAGAATCTACTGACCAGTTAACCCAGTCCCGCATAAGCATTTTGTGAAAAATGGCTATTTTCATTGACCCCCCCCCCTGATACACATGTTCAAATTGCTATGAAACTATAATGTCGGTGGTTCTACTCAGGTACCCGTTTGTGCCTAAAATAATGCACGGAAGGGCACCTGAGGACTTCCTCCACCAGTAAAGCTGGAACGTCGCCATATGACCTATACTGTGTCGGTGCGACGTAAAATCCAATCAATCAATCAACTATGAAACTAGACAAAAATGCTTTAATACTGATCAAACTTGGCACAAATGTCTACTGAGCCATAACATTTGTATCTTAATTTCCTATTACCATGACAACGAGGGGATATTTCAAAATCACTATGTTGTGTTAATTTTTCCATCAAAGGTGCTAATTTCTGATGGGTCGGGATAGATTGAAGGGCTTTCAGCGTTGGTTACACATTACCTTAAGATGGACCTGATGCCATTTTGAGCCTCTCACAAGTCCAATTATTTTTTGGAGTTGAGTGGGGCGGCAGTCACCCTTCAAACCCTTGTGCAGGAGAGGGTACCCCATCTCTTGCACCAGATGTATCTGATAAATATTGCATGGTTTTCACTATTGGAGGAATCAAAAGGAGGGTAAAAGGCGTGAAAACACGTCTATATGAGGTAAAAGGTAAAACATATATAACAAGAGCACCGCTAGGCGGAGCATTATATGTCCGAAAGTGCTTTTTAGTAAGGATGAAGTACATAAATTCAATAAAGTATTACCTCTTTCAAACAGCAATTCTCCAATAAAGTTTGAATATTGTTGGCCAAATGGAACTTGTAAAAAGTTGTACTCTGGAAACTGTTTTCAGTTTTGAGGTAATAGCGACCTTGAACTTTGACCTTGTGACCCCAAAATCAATAGGTGTCTTCTATCCAATATTGACAATCATTCTAAGTGTGAACACTATGGGCCAAATAGAATGTAAGTTGTGTTCTAGAAACTGTTTTCAGTTTTAAAGTAATAGTGACCTTGACCTTTGATCTTGTGAACCCAAAATCAATAGGGGTCTTTTACCAGATATGGATGTCAATCAGCGGGATCAGTTGGCTATAGTACAATATGCTGACCAGTTAAACTTATAGCAGGATCTGCTGTTAAGGTAATCTTAAAGTGAAAACATTGTTGACCACTTATGTTAGATATATAGAAAAAATTATGTGTTGACGTAAATTTCTAATTACATGTATCTTTATTACAATGTTAGTAATATAATAAATTATACATCTTACAAAACAATAAAATCACTGATAACGATCTATGAATGAGATTTGTTTGTCTTTTTTATACAAGAAATAAACAATGATTTTATTTTTTTTGATCTTTTTAATGTCAACATAAATCATTTTCATCTGAAATATTTCTATTACATTGGATATTACAGTTTCACACACTTAATTACATTTTCCGTCTATGTATAACTCTTTCAGTATGTATATATAAAATGATTCTTATTATTAATTTATGATTTCACTTTAACATTATAAGTATACAGCAAAGAAACAAACAAAACAATAATAAAAAGTAAAAAAAAGAAGAAAAAAAATATTGACAAAAGTAAAATTATCCCATATTCTATACCGTCCGCTTATTCGCCAGCAGTTTAGAATTGTCCGACAGAAGGCAATAGTCGACAATGCGATAATGCGATGACGACAGTTAAATAATGCGATGACGACAGTACGACAGTGTGATGACGACAATGCGACAGTGCGATTGTGACAGTGCGATAACACCATGGCTCTGTCTTCATCGTACTATCGCGTTTTCGCATTGTCGCCATCGCACTGTCGCATTGTCGTCATCGCACTGTCGCATTGTCCGCATTGCACTGTCGTTTTGTCGTCATCGCACTGTCGCACTCTCGCATTGTCGCCCTGTGTATTTTAACGTATAACCACGATGTCCCTAACGGTATTCCGTAATATAGCGTATTAACGGATTTTTGTTGTTCGTCAGTCGTGGTCGATAATGATTCAATAATAAAAGGAAATATTCTAGTCGACCTCTGCTAAGCACGATATGTTTGAATGCGAATATATATTTGGGAACATTTTTATTTACGCCGTGCGAATTGTTTTAAATGTTGATTTACTGTTTTATCAATTCAGCAGCTGAAAGACGAATTTAACCAGATAAATGAGTTTTACAATTATTTTGTGCTAGAAAAGAGGGCGACCCCCTCTTTCAAGATTTCAGAACATGCTGCGTGTTTTTCAAAATTTGTTAAATTGTTGGTTTTTGTGTTTGTGTTTGTTTACAGTTTCAGACTTAATACCGTGTGTGTGACCGGTGTCTATCAATGACAGCTTCGCAGCGCCTTTTCTTACTCCCCATTAGGTTTCTGGACGTCCTTAAAGTATGGCTGCCATTTTGTTGGACCAACATGCCTCAAAGCTCCTTCTTTCTTCTGGGTTAAAGTTGACAATTAGAAATGCTAACCTGTAGCTCATTCTTCCGAAAGCAAATTACCTTCATGCAGCCTTCTACGTACAGTGTGCATGGAAACACGGACCCCTGCAGGATTAGCAAGTTCATTTCGAAAAGAAGTCGCTGTCAAAAACTTTGCATGGCGTGCCTGAACGATCAAAAACTTATCCTGAGCTGGTGCTGTGACCCTGTGCCGACTTCCAACATGCCTCATGGCGGGTGTACTATGTAGTCCGTATATCGCCCAGGCTCTGGTGATAACGATGTTGTGTACACCAAGCGCCGCACCAACCTAGCGGAAGGTGCCCCTTGCTGCAAAATCCCTACAGCCATCAATAATTCTGCATCTATTAAATGCCGGCTTATGTTAGCATTCACCATATCAAAATGACTGATGTAAGAAATATAAGCCATTGAATAAGAATAAGCCAGTAATGTTGCCGTATAATAAAAGACATGTGATTGAACTACCCATCAAAACCTGAAAATATAACGTTGCATGCCGACGAGTTGTAACGGCACAACACAGATTCATTTCAAAACATTGCTGAATCAGAATTTCTAAAAATTGGAATGAAATGTGTTTCATACTTGTGATAATATCAAAATTAACTTACGGTGCTAAAGATGAGTAATAAATGTTTAATATAGTATAATCCCTACTTGAGACAACCAAAGGATTTAGACCAGCCCGCTATTAAGACATTTTTAAAGGAAGGAACTATTCTGTTGTTTTTATGTCAATGGTTACATTATTCAGAATTAAGACCACACCGTTTTTAGCTCGACTTTATTTTTTGAAAAAAAGTAGAGGTATTGTTATAGTCGGGTCGGCGTTGCCGTTGCCGTTGCCATTGCCGTTGCCGTTGCCGTTCCCGTCCGCAAACTTGTACCTGGATCATAACTTTTTTATTTCTTGGTGTATTGTCTTCATACTTGGCCACAACAACCCTTTGGACAAGACCTTTCAGTAGACCACACTAACCTTGACCTTCATCCATAAATGACCTTGACCTTCAAGGTTAAAAGTCCAATTTTTGCTTGTTCATGCTGTTATTGGCTGTAACTTTGTTATTTTTGAATGAATTGTCTTCAAACTTGAACATAATAATCTTCAAGGATATCCCTTAAAAATAACTAGCCAGACCTTGACCTTCACTCATAAATGACCTTGACTTTGAAGGTCAAATTATTGAAATTTTCATTTTTTTGGCTATTATTGGCTGTAACTTTGTTATTTTTGAATGGATTGTCTTCAAACTTGAACATAATTATGTTCAGGGATATCCCTTAAAAATAACTAGACAGACCTTGACCTTCACTCATAAATGACCTTGACTTTGAAGGTCAAATTATTGAAATATTCATTTTTTTGGCTATTATTGGCTGTAACTTTGTTATTTTTGAATGGATTGTCTTGAAACTTGAACATAATAATCTTCAAAGATAACTGTTAAAAATATACCGAAAGACCTTGACCTTTACTCATTAATGACATTGTCTTTGAAGGTCAAATTATTGAAATTTTCATTGTTTTGGCGGTAACTGACTGTAACTTTGCTATTATTGAAGGGATCAACTTTATATTATAATAGAACATTCCAGACCTCGAAGGTCAGTCCGGACCATGTGGCACACCAAGATGCCAAACCTGTGCTGTCATGCTCCTTACAAAAACATTCTCTTCAAAAATAGGGGCCAAAACATCTCTCAAAGACATAATGAATTAAAAAATGGCTAACGTTATTTATCTTATTTCTTGCAAAGTGTGTAACAAACAATATGTCGGTGAAACCAAACTTCCATTAAATAAACGAATGAACTTACACCGCTCTGACTGGAAAACGCGAAAATTTAACAGATCCCCAGTTGCTGAACATTTTCACCTTGAGGGACACAGTTTTAAAGACGTGTCCCTCTGTTGTATTGAGCATAACACAAAGTGGTCAGATATAACACGGAAATCACGCGAGACATACTGGATTCGCCGACTTAATACGCTAGAGCCAGCAGGAATCAATAAAGGAGACTAATTTACACACTTATTCTTGCCCATTCTTGACAAACTTAAAAACCTAACTTTAGTCATCAGGCGGTGTCGGGGAGGGCTATTTTTCCCTTGCCTGAGAGCTTCGTTTTTACTTTCACCTTATCCGTAAATTTCCACTTCATATAACATCATACTGTTTGTAACTTTGCATTTTCTACATCATACTGTATAGTAATAAAAACACAAAACGCCCTTATATGTGAAGTTTTATTTTTAGTTTATATATATTATTTCTTCTTTTAAACGATATATTTAACCGAGTTTATGCCATATTGACCGCAGGCTATATTCTCTTTTGTAAAGTACTACACAATGACCATTCAATAACGGTCTATTCATAATCGATGTAATTTTATCACCTTTCTAAGCGACTGTGTTTTCAGTTCAATTTTTTGATACTATACAGTAACACACGTATTGAGATTCTGTCTCGATTGTGTGCACATTATACATGTAATACACCCCTGATGAAGGGCATAATACGCCGAAAGTACTTGGGTATTTATACTTTAGCACTGTATGAACGTTTATTTTCTCCAAATTTATTGTTTTTTTCCACGTTCTTGCATCCTTCTTTGGATCCAGTGTTTTTGAAAGGTATTTTGTAAATGCAAATATTTTTCACAAACCTATATATATATATATATATCATCACCATCATCATCATCATCATCATCATCAACAACAACAAAAACAACAACAACAATTTATGGAATTGCGTTATGTTTCTATTTATAGAATTGCGTAATGTTTCTATTTATGGAAATTGCGTACTGTTTCTATTTATGGAAATTGCGTAATGTTTCTATTTATGGAAATTGTATTATGTTTCTATTTTTAGAAATTGCGTAATGTTTCTATTTTTAGAAATTGCGTAATGTTTCTATTTTTAGAAATTGCGTAATGTTTCTATTTTAAGAAATTGCCTAACGTTTCTATTTTAAGAAATTGCCTAATGTTTCTATTTTTAGAAATTGCGTAATGTTTCTATTTTTAGTAATTGCGTAATGTTTCTATTTTTAGTTGCGTAATGTTTCTATTTTTAGAAATTGATGTTTCTATTTTTAGAAATTGCGTAATGTTTCTATTTTTAGAAATTGCATATTGTTTCTATTTTTAGAAATTGCGTAATGTTTCTATTTTTAGTAATTGCGTAATGTTTCTATTTTTAGAAATTGCGTAATGTTTCTATTTTTTAGAAATTGATGTTTCTATTTTTAGAAATTGCGTAATGTTTCTATTTTAAGAAATTGCGTAATGTTTCTATTTTAAGAAATTGCGTAATGTTTTTATTTTTAGTAATTGCGTAATGTGTCTTTTTTTAGTAATTGCGTAATATTTCTATTTTTAGAAATTGCGTATTGTTTCTATTTTTAGAAATTGCGTAATGTTTTTATTTTTAGAAATTGCGTAATGTTTCTATTTTTAGAAATTGCGTAATGTTTCTATTTTTAGACATTGCGTAATGTTTCTATTTTTAGAAATTGCGCAATGTTGCTATTTTTAGAAATTGCGTAATATTTCTATTTTAGAAATTGCGTAATGTTTCTATTTTTAGAAATTGTGTGTTTCTTTTTATAGAATTGCGTGTTTCTATTCATATATATATATACAAAATAGATAAACAAAACTAATCTGACAAGACAGACCAACTAAATTTATAAAAAGGAAACGTTATGAGATGTTCAAACCTTTCTTTGTTTGCGTTTAGAAAAAGTAAAAAGTCGAGCGTTGCCCCCGCCCGGCGGTGGCTCTTGTTCCATTTTATGACCACCAGATTCAGGCCCAATTCATTGTTTTATTATTTATTTGAACTTTTGTACTATTGATACCACTGATGTTAAATTTCTGGTGGAAAGTGATCCCTCTGAAGCATTTAAAACAACGCATTACATGAAAATCGCAGAGTCGGTTTGATTGAGTCTGGCCATGAGAGATAATGAAAAAGGTACAACATCCCTCCCTTAAGGTCAAAGCCTACCGAGATCACTCATTTATTGTAATTATTTTATTGAATGCCCTTATAATTAAACTTGGTTAAAAAGATGTCAAAATCTTTTATCATTTGGTGTGAAATTAGCTGTGAAAGTTCATTTTAGAGTTCATGTGGCTTTCAGCACATTTATTTCGTAAAGAATTACCTTCTTATATGATAAGTGAATTATGTACATCATATAATAATTAATATTGAAGTCAGACCAATGAATTTTTAGTATTTAAATTTCTTCATTAATGTGTTTTGCTCTCATCATGTTAATTTGTATGACCTACTTTTATATTGTATTTTTACGTTAAGATACGTATTTTTGTTCATAAAAAAGGCCTAAACAAGATCATGGTCATAAAGCATGTAAGCAATGATAAGAATATCCACAATTGAGACCACCCCACAATTAAGACCACTTTGGTCCAGCCCGATGGTGGTCTTATTTGTCAGTATCGACCTGAGACATTTGAATATTCAATAACCTTTGCCTGTAAATATCGGATTTAAAAGTAAACCATTCGGATTTTAATGTATTGCCAACTGTATATAAATTGAATAACACTTGTCTAACTAGCCTCGATAACAAGACTTTCGGTTAGTTTCAAAAGTAAAAATTGTCGCTTCGAAAGAAATGATTTATTTTATATTTTTTGTGTGATTTTTTTAAAACTTGATCACTATGTTTAACGCATGCAAATCAGTCATTGTACATCTTTACAAAATGAAACTAATGAAACGAAAACATACATATTTACCAAAACTATGATACGTATTGCTACGAATAAATGCTAAAATTAAAACAAACGATGACTAAACTTGTGCTTCATAAAACTTAAAGAAATAAAAAATTGTTTAGTTTGCCCATTTTTCGTGCTTGCGCAAATACGTGCTCGCAATTCTGTCGTACTCACCTAAAATTCAATTATTAAGTATTGGCATCTAGACAAGCTCAAACCTCTTAATCATAATTAGGAAAACTTACGACGAACCTCTCGAAAATTAATGACTCTCAGGTCAATTTGAATTCGGTCGTATATTTAGTGTGCAAATTGATTGATTTTTTTCAGGGAATGGTTCAGGTTCTATTGGAAAAGGCTTATTAGAGAAATGCAAAACATGTTCTGATTTTTTTCGAATCCTAAGAGAGAGAGAATATTTATCAAGGGACAATCTTCTTTACCTTCAAAGATTTTTAAACATGGATATCGATGGCAACAGAGAACTCATTAAAAAGGTGATTGAGTATAACATATCTGAGGGAAATCTTTACTTTTATGGAGTAGAAGAACAACCAGGTAAACTTTACTATTTATTTAGTAAAATTGAGAAAATAAGAGTCCCTAAAAAACATAAAACGGCAAAATGATACATTTTGCAATTTCGGTTTGATTGAGCCTGATCATGGTCGGTATGGTCGAGTATAAAATACTGTCAACGACCCCCCCCCCCCCCCAATTAGCCCAGGTTTAAGCAGAATTCAATATTTAAACATAAAATGGTAAAATTTTGAATTAAGAAACATCCGCATATCTGTTCATACGGCGGTTAGCATGGAACCTCCAATGTGACACAGTAGTGCAATTCCATGGAAAGCATCGTATGGTCCCCAAATAAAAAAGCGTGTACCCTAAACGAGAAAACAATAGGCGGATAAACAAAATGGACAGAGGTTTTGAAGGCTGCATATCACAGATAAGACGTCAAAAGACAAGGTAAAAAACCAGGCAAAATATCCTACTGGTAATTCAAAATTATTTAAACAGGAATATTGGTATCGTCCTACTAGAAAATGCCTAATAGTAAAAACACTAGAAATGTGTCAATAGGACACGGATGCCCCAACACGCCACTGTTCTGTCAATCTTATGACTCTATGTCAAATATTTTTCGGACTACATGTGCCACAAGTTGAAAACTAAAAATCAACAAAATGCCACAATTCTGTTAAATTTGGTCGCAGCAAAAATTCCTTCCTTTACTACCATCTACACATTAAGGTTGTTCATCCCTGGAAGTTTAAGTAAAATCTGCCATCCGGTTTAAGGGGAGTTGCGTTCACAAGATATCGGGACGTACGGACAGACAGACAGACGTACGGACGGACGGACAAGTGCAACGCTATATGCCCCCACTTTGTGGGGGCATAATAACACTAACACAACAATAATGTCGTGCTGAACGATCTTGAAGGATTGAGTGTACGAGGCAACTTTATACAGCCTCCACATGGCACAAACAACGCTGACGTGGCGATAAAATAGAGAAAATTAGAATCCCTAAAGAAAGCCTAACAAGGAAAAAATGAAATTGTTGTAGTCCAGGTTTGATTGAGCCTCTTCATGGACAGTACTATCAAGTGTTACCGTCCATGAACAGACTCAATCAAACCGAGCCTGCAACATTTTCAATTTTGTTGTGTTGGAATTTCTTAAGGAATTCTGTTTTACTCTATTTTAGACTTGAAAGTCTACGGTTTTCAAAACGTATTGTCTAAATAAACGTTTGTTTCCTTATTTTTTATAAATAATTTTATATAAATGAAGGCTGGGCTGGCTAACAGTGTAGCAGGCTAGCAGTGTGAACTGGGCGGGCTGGCGGGCCAGCGGGCTTAACTGTAATACATAATTGAATCCATATTAAAAGTTCATGATACATTTCCTAACTTTTCTATGGCCGGGAAGTAGGCGAGGAAACGGGCTAGCAGTCAAGCGGTCTAATAGTGTGAACTGAGCAGGTTAGCAGTCTAGCGGGATAACAGTGTGAACTGGGCGGGCTGGCAGTCTAGTTGTCTAGCAGTGTGACCTGAGCGGGCTGGCGGGCCAGCGGGATAAACTCTAAAACTTAACTGATTCATCATGATAAAGTTATGATACATATCCTAGCAGTGTGAAGTGGGCGGGCTAACAGTGAAGCGGGCTAACAGTGTAGCGGGAAAGCAGTGTGAACTGAGCGGGATGGCAGGCCAGCGGGATAAACTTTATTACTTAATTGAATGAACATGAAAACGTTATGATATATTTCCTAGCGGTGTGAAGTTGGCGGGCTAACATTGTAGCAGGCTAGCAGTGTGAACTGAGCGGGCTGGCGGGCCAGCGAATAAACTTTTATACTTAATTGAATCAACATGAAAACGTTATGATACATTTCCTAGCGGTGTGAAGTGGGCGGGCTAACAGTGTAGCGGGTTAGCAGTGTGATCTGAGCGGGATGGCGGACCAGCGGATTAAACTTCAATACTTAATTGAATCAACATGAACACAATATGATACATTACCTGGCAGTGAGAAGTTGGCGGGTTGACAGTGTAGCGGGTTAACAGTGTGAACTGGGCGGTCTGTCGGGCCAGCGAGGTGAACTTTAATACTTAATTGAATCAACATTAAAACCTCATGTTACATTTCCTTGCATTGTGAAGTGGGCGGCTTAGCGGTGTAGCGGGATAGCAGTGTGAACTGAGCGGATTGGCTGATCAGCGGGTTTAACTGTAATACTTAATTGAATCAACATGAAAACGTTATGATACATTTCCTTGCGGTGTGAAGTGGACGGGTTAACATTGTAGCGGGCTAGCAGTGTGAACTGGGCGTGCAGACCAGCGGATAAACTTTATTTCTTCATTAAATCAACATGAAAACGTTATGAAACATTTCCTAGCTGTGTGAATAGGGCGGGCTAACAGTGTAGCGGGCTAGCAGTGTGAACTGGGCGGGCTGGTGGGCCAGTGGTCTTAACTTTAATAATTAATTGAATCAACATGAAAACGTTATGATACATCCCAGCGGTATAAAGTGGGTGGGCTAACAGTTAAGCGGGCTAGCAGTGTGAACTGGGTGGGTTGGCTATCCAGCTGATAAACTTTAATTATTAATTGAATCAACATGAAAACGTTATGATACATTTCCTAGCGGTGTGAAGTGGCTGCTAACAGTTAAGCGGGTTAGCAGGGTGAACTGGGCGGGCTGGCTAGCCAGCGGTCTAAACTTTAATACTTCATTGAATCAACATGAAAACGTTATGAAACATTTCCTAGCAGTGTGAAGTGGGCGGGCTAATAGTGTAGCAGGATAGCAGTGTGAACTGGTTGGGCTGGCGGGCCAGCGCGCCTAACTATAATACTTAATTGAATCCATATTAAAACCTCATGATACCTTTCCTAGCAGTGTAAAGTGGGCGGGCTGAGAGTGAAGCGAGCTAGCAGTGAGAACATTAAATGTTAATTAATGTTTTAAACATTAAAACCTTATGATACATTTCCTAGCAGTGTAAGCTCAGCGAGCTAACCGTGTAGCGGAATAGCGGTACAAATTCAGCGTGCTAGCAGTCTAGTGGTCTAAATCCCATACTTAATTATTTTAACACTAAAAAGTTATGAATCATTTGGTAGAAGTGTGAACTCGGCGGGCTAACACAATTTCACAATTTGACATTCGTAATGTATCATAAGGTTTTAATGTTTATTCAATTAAGTATTAACGTTTATCCCGCTGGCCAGCCAACCCGCTCAGTCCCCACTGCTATCCCGCTACACTGTTAGCCCGCCCACTTCACACTGCTAGGAAATATACCATGAGGTATTAATGTTGATTCAATTAAGTATTTAAGTTAAGCCCGCTGGCCCGCAAGCCCGGCCACTTCACACTGCCAGGTAATGTATAACAAAGTTTTCATTTTTAATCAGTTAAGTTTTAGAGTTTGTCCCGCCAGCCCGCCCAGTTTACACTGCTATCCCCCTACACTGTCAGCCCGCCCACTTCACACTGCTAGGAAATGTATCATGAACTTTTGATATGGATTCAATTAAGTATTACAGTTTAGCCCGCTGGCCCGCCAGCCTGCCCAGTTCACACTGCTAGCCTGCTACATTGTTAGCCAGCCCAGCCCACTACACACTGCTAGGCAATGTTTCATAACATTTTCATGTTGATTCAATTTAGTATTTAAGTTAATCCCGCGCCCACTTCACACTGCCAGGTAATGTGTAATAAAGTTTTCATTTTGAATCAGTAAAGTTTTAGAGTTTGACCCGCCAGCCATCCCAGTTCACACTGCTAGGAAATGTATCATTAGGTTTTAATGTGGATTAAAATAAGTATTAAAGTTTATCCCGCTGGCCCGCAAACCGTCAATTTCACACTGTTAGCCCGTTACACTGTTAGCCCGCCCACTTCACACTGCTAGGAAATGTTGAATAACGTTTTCATGCTGATTCGAATAAGTATTAAAGTTTATCCCGCTGGTCCGCCAGCTCGCCCAGTTCACACTGCTTTCCCGCTACACTGTTAACCCGCCCACTTCACACCGCTAGGAAATGTATCATAACGTTTTACTGTTCATTCAATTAAATATTAAAGTTTAGCCTACAGGCCCGCCAGCCCGCCCATTTCACACTGCTAGCCCGCTACACTGTTAGCCCGCCCACTTCATACCGCTAGGAAATTTTTTATAACGTTTATGTTGATTTAATTAAGTATAAGGGTTTATCCGCTGGCCCACCAGACCGCCCAGTTCACACTGCTAGCCTGCTGCACTGTTATCCCGCCCATTTCACACTGCTAGGAAAAGAATCATGAGGTTTTAATGTTGATTCAATTAATTATTAAAGTTTAGCCCGCCTTCCCGCTACACTGTTAGCCCACCCACTTCACACTGCCAGGTAATGTATCATAACGTTTTCATGTTGAATCAGTTAAGTTTTAGAGTAAATCCCGCTGACCCGCCAGCCCGCCCAGTTCACACACTGCTAACCCGCTACACTGTTAGCCCATCCACTTCATACTACTAGGAAATTTTTAATAACGTTTCCATGTTGATTCCATGAAGTATTAAAATTTAGCCGACTGACCCGCCAGCCTGCCCAGTTCACACTGCTAGCCCGCTACAATGTTAGCCCACCCACTTCACACTGCTAGGAAATGTATCATAACGTTTTCAGGTTAGCCCGCTGGCCCTCCAACCCGCCAATGTCTCACTGCTAGCCCGTTACACTGTTAGCCCAACCACTTCACACTGCTAAGAAATGTTTAATAACGTTTTCATGTTGATTCCATGAATTATTAAAGTTTATCCCGCTGCCCACCAGCCCGCCAAATTTACACTGCTAGCCCGCCACACTGTCAGCCCGCCAAGTTCGCACTGCTATGAAATGTATCATGAGGTTTTAATATGGATTTAATTAAGTATTAAAGTTGAAACCGCTGGCCCGCCAGTCCGCTCAGTTCACATTGCTAACCCGCTACACTGTTAGCCCGCCCACTTCACACCGCTAGGAAATGTATCATAACGTTTTATGTTGATTCAATTAAGTATTAAAGTTAAGCCCGGCGGCCCGCCAGCCCGCTCAGTTCACACTGCTAGCCCGCTACACTGTTAGCTCACCTATTTCACACTGCTAGGATATGTAGTATAACGTTTTCATGTTGAATCAGTTAAGTTTAAGAGTTTAGCACGATGGCCTGCCAGCTCGCCCAGTTCACACTTCTAGACCGCTAGACTGCTAGCCCGCCCAGTTCACACTGTTATCCCGCTAGACTGCTAGCCCGGCCAGTTCACATTGTTAGCCCGCTAAACTGCTAGCCCGCTCAGTTCACACTGTTAGCCCACTAGACTGTTAGCCCGTTAACCCGCGTACTTCACGGTCATGACTTTTCTTTGTTTTCTTTGTTTACAGAACCAGGGCATAGTATTGTACGATTTCATCTGAGAGGAAGAGACCTGAGTCAGTATGGACCAGCTCAACAGCAGGCTGTAAGAGATAAAGTTGCATCCATTTTGTGCATCCCAAACGAACAAATTAGAATCGTTGGTGTGGTGCCTGTATCAAGTTTATGCATCAAACTCTTAATCCCCGAAATATACGTTACTATTTTCGAAGACATGCTTGAAAGAAAAACACAGTTCAAACAACTCGTTGACATAGGTGTTGATAATATATATATTGACAAACGTGTTTACAACATTTCAGGTATTGTAATCGTCTTCAATCAACTATAACAAGCACGAAATACCTTTACTGTCAGTTAATCAATTTAATCTTACTTTCAAAAATATACTCTTGTCAAGCTATCCCTATGTTCAAAATACATATCTTTTTCACCTGGCTATGATGTGAAACATTATCATTTGTATAATGGATTGATAAGTAACTCAATAATATGTTTATACGTATGAAAAGATAAAGAGTATTAACGTGGCATTTGGTATCTACATGTATTGACGTAATATATAATTAAATCGAATTAAGCATATGTTTCAATGGCCATATTTCTTACATACTAAGTACTCTACATATAAGATTTACAAACTATTTAACACGTTTACTTGATAGTTTGCATGGTTGACTACGCATCTCATCAATACCATTCACGTGATTAATATATACATTAAATACAAATTTTCTATAGAAAATAAACATAAATGTTGGAATAATAGATTTGTCATTGGTTACTTACTTGACAGTTAAGCATAATTATGCCTTTTTCATAGGTTTGTTTTACGATGTACTTTTCACTCTTCCATCAATAGTAAAAGTGGATAAATAACCTTTGTTTTTTCAAATGATTCAGTTTCTTTAGATTTTTTTATTTTGGTTCAAGATATCGAAGATGTGGAAATAATTGAAACAGAGCAACAAAAGAAGATAATGCATATTTATTACCAATACCAAGAACAGAACAAGCAGCTGGAGAAAAGGGAATCACGATTGTTGGATATGGGAAAAAGAATTGATGAAACAGAAAAAGCATTAACTGCTGAAAGACAAAAACTTTTCGAAACAGAATCTAAATTGATGGAATTGGAAAAAGACGCTGATTCTTTTCAGGAAGATGAAGCCACTTTCCACAAGGAACTCTCTGCAATAAATATTCCAGATACTTTAAGGGAACCTATCAAACGTTTACTGGAAGCAAATACTCGTATGGTAAAAAATCTAAGCAAACAGGCGAGGGATATTGAAATAAAGAAACTCAATGTTGACGTAGATAAGCTAAACGGAAAGGTGTTGGACCTGAAAAGGCAACTTGATATTCACCGGTATCTCTCATATAGAAGTGCCTCGGAGGTTTATCTTCTGCAAACTGTGCGAATATGCTTGAAAGGTAAGTTGGGCTGGTAAAAGCCAATTTCATATTAGATTGCACGTCTACTAGAAGATGCTTTAAGCGCTGGTGCATAGTCCGTTTTCATTGGGCCATCATACCATAATAGTCAACGTTCTCTGAACATTTCAATCGTTCTTTCTTTTGAGCGTTCTAGAATGAGGAAACATATGGTATGAGTTTAACGTATTTCTAACGCATGACAAGAATGACACACGAGAAGCTAACACAGCGAGCAGGTAAGACACCCCTGAAAACAATTATAGTGGATACAAGCGACAAACATTTTCTCAACGTTCGGCGAGCGTGTCTACAACAATGAGAAATTTCCGCCTTATCAAAAACTGGTTGACAATTTCACGCCAAGCTTTGGGGGTCATCATACTCATAAATGATCGCTCGGTACACTTCACGAACAAAAACCACTAGTTTGCTGGATGGAACGCCCAACCCAAACGTATACTTAAATCAAGGGGTCAAATGCCGCAATGTCTCAAGCTGGTTTAGATCAGATTCTCAGTAACATATATGCTGGTTGGTTGCCCCTGACAAGTCCCTTAAGGATCTCATCAAACATATCAGGTGTCATGCGCATGAAGTTCGAGAAGGATCTGACATCTTCTTGGCAAATCTAAACCATGAATTTGTCGAACAAATCAATCTCTTGACGTCTTAAAATCAATAATTCAGTTCAACAATGTTTAGATTTTGTTTTCTCTATTTTTGTCGGGGTCTTCTCGTCTGAGAGCAAGGTGCCTGGATGTGTTCAGCTATGTTCGAATTAATCCATTACGCTATATACACGCCTTTTAAAGCCTTTTTCAACAAACCTCATTTTTTTTGTCTCAAATGGTGAAAAAGTAAAAACAAATGCCTTATTTAGGCCCCCAACACTTGTTGTGGTTTGAGAAATGTTGTTTAAAAGTGACCACTTTTTCGGTGAGGCCCCTAACCAAAAGATACATCAGAGGTTTGCCAGAAGGGGGATGTGCCCTCTTCTGTTTGGGGGGTTTGAAGGGGGCGGCAGTACCCCTCATCGCCAAGAAAAGTTTGGACGTGTGAGAGGCTAAAAGAACCCAGATCGATTATAATGTAACGTGTAACCAGCGCTGAAAAGCATTTGACTCAATCTCAGTCACTTGAGAAGTTGCAGCACTTTGAAATCAATTTTGGTGGAAAAAATCAACGCAAAGTAGTGATTTTTGGCAACTTTGAGCTGTCCGCTCGTTGCTATAGAAACAGGAAATTTAAGCTTCAGCATGTTGTTGCAAAGGTAATGGTCCAGTCAACATTTGTACCATGTTTGATTCGTATTGAAGCAGTTTTTTATAGTTTTATAGCAATTTGAACTTCTAACGGGAGACTTTTCAATGAAAACAGCCACTTTTCACAAAATGCTCATGAAGCAATGGGTTATGCATCTTCCTCGTGCTTGGCTATAACAAGCATATTTACCCTCCAAAAGTTTCCTGGATCTCCCATGGTAGGTACCCTCTATGGTAGCCAAAATTCTAATGAACTTGCTTATAAAGCATCGGTTAATTTTCCAATATGCTTTACGTTCAAGCAGCGCTCGGCTGACGCTAAATAGACGACAAATGGACGTTTGATTAAAATGGTAGCTGCACTACGGGACAATTCAGCGGTTGATGATAAGGCGTCAGTGATTCTCCATTACAAAGCAAATGATAAGTAACAACTACTGAACGCTAGAATGACGAATGATTAACGGTAACCAAACGCGGCAAACGTTAGTGAAACGTTTCAAGAACGTTCTTTATCGTTATTTATCATTTAATTTTAACGTTGAATGACGCTGGACTCAGTGAGAACGTTTTGAGCATGTTCAAAGCTTTTTTGAGACCAGCGATCACATGAGTTGTTCTTGTGCTATCCCAGCAATTATAGGCGACTACAAATGTTTCCTCGTCATAGAACAACGCTGATTGTAAATGCCCCATCACAAGATTATATATAGTATTGCCTAATTCTAATGTACTCACACTTGTGTTTTATATTGACCTGTCATTAAATAATATGTGTATCACATTATTCATGCTTATGAAGTATAACAATATTAATGTTACAGAATTACAACTAGAACATTTCGAAAAGTATGTCGATATTATCAAAACGTTAAGCACCGATCTCATGGACAAAGAGAGAATTGCAATACAGTCAAGTTATGAATCGGAAGAACATAAAGAAATATCGAAGCACATGGAACAATCGCAAAATCTGTTCCTGATAGGAATCATTTGTATGGAATACAGCAGAGCGACTTCTCCAGTTGACATTGGTAATTAACTGTAATATTTATGTCTAACTAGTTAGACATGTAGCTGGGATATGTAGCTTGAATATCATGGAGTGCATTTCAGAATTCAATTTTATGTAAGCAAACTTACCAATAAAGCAGATGTTTCGATGAGTTATGAAACAGAAAACTTGACATGTCAGATGTACACATACATGTACATGTATATTAACATAAGGAAAATGTCGGACCAAGAAATCTATACGAAAATTATAACTACATTTGTATTACGTACGTAGGCTTTCATCATCATGGCGAATTTATATAATCACGGAACTCCTTGTTATTTGTATAATTTCGTAAAGGAAATTTTATAAACTACCTTCCAAAGGCCACTTTCTTTTAACTCACAAAATACTTTCAATCATCTCTAATATTCTATGGCCTTAAGTAGGAATGTTTCAGGTACGAATTTAGAATTATTATTTTCAAAATTATACTACAATTACGTTCTTTAATTACAGCATAACATAAGAGTAAAATAAGAAAAGTCTTACATAAATCATTTGAATAGCTCTAGAACTAATTTAATTGCAAATTTACGTGACTCTTGAGCAAAGTAGGCAGCAGAAAAATTTAAAAAACTAAATATTGGCCAAATTTTTATGAAAACCAGTATATCATAAACATCTTGTTTAGAATTTAAAAGCTTTCTTCCAAATGCATAAATCCCTACATCGCAATCGCTTTCCTAAATCGACATTATCATAAGAATATTTTCCACATTGCACTTTGTACAGAGTCACATGGTTACCAAAAAAAATCAATACCAGCCACGTATCAATTGATACAAAACAAATAACAACAAAAAAAGAATTCCAAAATAACGAATTGTTTTAAAAACTTCTAAAAATAAGAAATGTTTATTAATATAAGATCCGTTGATTTCGCTGAAATATTAAAACATTGTTTCAAACTGATATTTTCTTATGAGTTAAAAATTTCACGTAATGATAATAATAATAATAATAATGGTAACATTTTTTCCTAGAAAACTTCATCACTGGACTCTTTAAGAAGGTAAGACGGAGTGATCTTGCAAAGAAGTTTGAAGAAAAAATAAATGAACTGAAACCCATAAAAAAAACCAGGACCGTTCGACAGTTAGGACAAAGAGCCACAGTGGAACAAAGTATTTTCAGACGAATAGGACCAATGCCATATCCGGGACCCACAGTCGAACAAACTTTTTTCGGACGAATAGAACCAATGCTATTTCAGGGACACTTGGACACAAAATGTTCCAAAATTCCACAGGGGCATGTAACATTATCTACTCCAAACACCTTCGATATGATTATCAGACCTTTCCGAAGTTTTTGTTTACAATTACTTCATTATTATTTTTTTTTATTTTTTTGAGATAAAGAATTGACAAATGAGACACAAGTTTGAATTGTTACTGCTGAAAAACAACTAAATGTTGATTTATAATGATTGTTATCAATTCGTTTTATATATTTTACTTTTGACAGGCCTGATGAATAATACTATTAAAAACATGTGTGCTATCCTATGTATCAATATGTATAGTCAAGATGGCTTGTTACATTTACATGGTTAAAAAGGAAATTTGAACACCTAGTTGTATACATTGTAAACAATAGCCAAAGGATTTGCCATAAACTAAACGTATTTATAACATGCTTTGAATTAGATAACAAGAAACTCGTAAAAATGTAGGTAGTAAATATAAGAAAGACCCTTGCCCCCCCCCCCCCAAAAAAAAAATTAGGAAGAAAAACAACAACACAAACATAACCAAGTAAAAAGGGAAATTTTGAAATATAAAAGAATTATATTTTATTTTAACGTTTAGGTTTTATTTAACATGTAGGTTAAGACTAAGTGTTGAAGATCAAATCTGCTCAAGAATGCTTTGTTGCTGTAAAGTTTATTTTTCAAATGATTTACATTACTAGTGCCCTACTGTAGTTTCTAAACAAAAATTAATGCTCATTACCTTTGGAGGTTTTGGGTCCATTTTTACATCTCGGCAATAAGTACAATTAAAGTGATTTAGTATTTTGTATCGATGTCAAAATGCTACATGTACTTTGTTTACATTTTATTTCATTTACGACAAAGTTCTCAATTAGATTACTTTTTCAGATAATAAATATCTTACATGACATAAAACGATAACTTAAAAATTGTGAAACTCATGTGTGACTTTTCAAAGATGTTGAAATGTATTCGTTTCTGAGGCGTTATGTGCCTTTTATAACAAGGTTTATCAGGGAAAAATAAGGAAACGTATGTGCATGTATACCATTGTTGGCGTCCGCGCCGAAGCGCGAGGCCCCTTTTGGAATGAAATCAGATTTTTTGAAAGGGCAATTGCAACTTCTCGGGCCTTTTCGTCGGTCATAATAGCCGATTATTCCGAATGGTATGAGGGTATTTGATTTTTAGAAATGAAATGTCGCGATATGTACAATGAATAGTGAACTTGAGAATTTCGCAATGCAAACATATTCAAGTCTTATCCATCAATTAATCGCGCTCTTCGGGGTATTTTTTATTAGTACACAGTGGGTTATTATGTATTGCTGTACCTATAAATAGCATGATAACCTAAACACTGTGAAAGTCCCAAAATCTACTTATAGAAGTAGTTTTAGATTAACAAAACGGTCATTCGTGTCGCGGTATGGAAATAAATAACGAAATGGAGAATTTTGCAGGAAATAAAATTCAAATATATTCATACAATTAATAATTGTACTCTATATAAATCTAAAGATGAAAATTAAGTAAGCCATTTTTATACGAATTGTTATATTATAGTATTATCATTTTCAAATGCTCTTTTCCGAAGGTTTTTTCTGGTTTTCATTTTTACGGCTCTGATTGCACTTAGAACATTTTTACCGTGAATTTTCAAAACTAGTTCAGTAAAATTTCGCTTTTAATTTGACGCTGTGCGACAGTGAACAGGTCTAGCAGTAGTATACTATAAAACGTATTCGCTATTCAAGTCTCTTCAGCTAAAATTGACTCTGATTTCCCTCTAAAGTTTGTTTGAAGGCAATTGATTTTATGGTAGTTTGAGTGGAATGTTGATTTGCCGAATATGTTAACAACAGAAACTTCCGTCTGCAATTTTAACATGAGTTGTTGGGTTTATTGATAGGAATGAAAACACACTGGTTGGTCAGACGTGAAGTAATTCATTGAAATAGTAGATTGACCTCCCAATAAATCAATTAACAGATTTGTTTTTCATTTAACTACTATTTTGTATGTTCAAATGAACTTGAAATTCTATCAAATTACCAATATTAATGATTTTATCCAAATATACCCCCTATATAGTATAAATAAACTTATACTATATTGGCGGGGGTATATTTTGGATATTATAGACCTGCATATTTTGGAAATTATCGTTAATATCGATAAAATTTCAAGTTCCTGTAGGAAAAAAAGCCATTTGATATTCTTATCTCTAGCATGCCTTTAGTAGTTCATGATGAACAATGTCTTTCGTCCGACCATTCATAAATATAATACAATTCTGGTAAAAACCAATTAACCATTGAAAATTTTATAAGAATATCTGGTCAATAGATCTCTGCTAGTTGATCTTCACTTGCTGCACTTATTGCTTGGATGCCCTATGATGCTTTGCATTAATGCTTTTTTTGTAATGTTATAAAACGAAAATATGGTTGTTTCACATGTTATTTGTATTTGATTTTCACCAATAGTAATAATAATATGATTATATGATTATACTTATTATGATTTATATATATAAAGTTCATAATAAGTCTCATCAAAAGTCTTAAATAGATAATAATTCAATGTTTTTGTTAGTGTGATAATCATTTATTGTTATGTAAAACATGAAACAAATTATACATGATAATAAAAGTCCCTTACTCTATATACTTGAAGTGTTGTTGATATACGCCATGAAGATCCGTGCATTTCACAAGAATAGAAGCAAATTGTGTAGCCCAATATGAACATTTTAATCAATGTTACTAGACAGATTCTCAAACTAACTAGTTCATGAACTAATATAAAATCTTAAGCATATATCCCAGATCGAGTGACAGTTAAAGTATGGTCAAAGTCATCGTATATTAAACAGAAAACAAAACAGTACAGGGAGATATATTGCTATGAAATTTTATTCAATAGTAATAAATTGTTTTTTCGATGTTATTTACTAGAAACTTGTACATTATAAAAAGGAAATCATACCAAAAGTGTCCTTTCAAAGCGAAAATGAAAATGTCAAGGTGGGCACCGTTTTTTTTCACATCTTAAAAATGTTTAGTGTTTGCATTTCCTAGGATACTACCTTTAGCTTCATAAAATGTTTCGCGAGTGAATTACTTTGTTCCTTATTTCAGTGCCTACGAGTATCTTTACTTGTGAAAACAATAACACCGTTTTAGGTATAAATACAACATTTTGAGTACAAAAAATCTCTAATACCACGATCCTTCTATTCTATCGTTTTTCTACAGACATATTAAAGATCGTGTATGCTGTAATTTAGATGTAACAAAACTTATTTAATAAGTGGAATATTATATAGTTTTACAGTTATTCTTCTAAAACAATTTTCAAACATCCAAGAATATGTTAAAAATTTACTGCAAATGTTAATACGCATTAATAAATATGCATTCATTTCTTATTGAAAAATATGGCCGAGATTTTATCGAAAATAAATTTCTTATTACCTCCCTTTATTTGCATGAAATGTAAAATCGATAATATCTTTACAATTAATGCTTTTTGGAACTTACAAAATTGATAAATCTCCATTTGAACATCATATTTATGATATAAAATCAGAAAAATTGAGTTACATAAGCTTTAATGTAATGTATACGCAATTTGTATATGTCGTATGGTCCTTTTTCAAATGTATGAATGGTCTGTTTATGCCTGTAAGGACATAAACATACGCCTTGATAAATAAATAAACAAGATAAACAATTTCTGGCGCAAACCAAGAGAAATATTTATATCAAAGTGCATAAATACAGTTCCGAAATACATAAACGATCAATGGAAATATGCATGATAATGAAACATAATGAATAACAACAATTACCTGTAAGGACATAAACATACGCCTTGATAAATAAATAAACAAGATAAACAATTTCTGGCGCAAACCAAGAGAAATATTTATATCAAAGTGCGCATGCTTTAGATGGATTTTCAGGGAAGTTTGTAAAAACTGAGGCCCGGCATGCAAATTATGTCAAATGAAATATGAGAAATTAGTTGTTTTAATGAGATGATGAAATGGAATGATATAGGAATGATATTGGATAATGGATTGTATATCGGACTGTAAACAGACAAATACAAGAGATATATATACAAATACAAGGACAAAATGATACATAAAAACGATATTCAAAAACACGAATATCGACCACATGACATATATAATATTCCAATTGTGTAACCGATTATATTCATATCGTACACGATTCAAGACTAAAAAGAAATATTTTCACCGGGCATTAAAGAATATAAGCAGCATAGCAGTAGCAGTCAGACATTATATAAAGCGTTTTGTAGAATCAATATAAAGGTATACAGACTTGAAAAAATCTACGTTTTGGTTGTATGAATGGGAATTAGAACCATGCAATAGCAGAGTGTGAGTTATGATAAAGGATCTATCCAGCTGTATGATGTTCACTGCGGTATACCGTACCCCGGATATTGCTTGATATTATGAGGACTTTCATCCCATTTCGCGACTTTGAACGGGGTACGAAGGTAAGTTCAGCGACGATATTTTCCAAACTAATGGCTATTTCATTTATCTTAACGGGTTTTATATATCTTGAGGTATAAAGACATAAAAGTATTACAGGTATTTGTAAAATTGATTAAACTACCCCTAAACGATCCGCTGCTCACTAAAGAAATACTGACTGCGATACTGTAGAATCGTGAGAAATTATTATATTACCAATATAAAAAAATGAATCGAGCAATTTTTCTATTCACAATCCAAGTATGCTTTGTCCATATTTCAATACAAAAAGATACAGGCCAAAAAGATACAAGAAAGTGTACCGAGTATTGATTTTAAGTGTACAGAGTATTGCAAAATAGCCCAACTTAAGTGTACAGTGTATTGCAAAACAGAATGAGCAAATTAGTATTGAAAATCGATATTTTTGTCTATTTATTACCGTAACGTATGTTTATCGATTTCATTTTATTTTGCTAATAAAGTACTGTTAATATGATATTTATTCGAATATTTCAGATTCAACAGTGCATTTTCAGCGTTATTACTGTTCTTTTTCTACGGGCAAATACAGAGATTTAATTTTCCATTTGATTGAAAATCACACTATGGATGAAAAAAAGTGTGTGCAGGGGCTGAAGCAGGTTCGGGAGCAGGGTAGAACCATCAAAATTGACGATAAAATCTTTAAATACATTTCTCAAGAAACTGTGTTTCTGAAAAGAAGAAAAATAAAAAACATATTTAGATGACATTAATAATAGGTTTTTACAGGGCACCCCCATTAAAGAGGTACATCAAGGGGGTGCCACAGGGGGGGGGGGGGTGCCCCTTCTGTTCATGCAGTAAAAGGTTAAGACGATACCGGCATGCTTGGACGGCATAAGCTCTCGGGCAAATATTTTACTAAGTGTGTCGATATGTTTTTTAAGGCAAACTTGCTAGAGTGCAGGTGCAAAATGACCGAAAGTTACCTTTATATGGATGTTTGGCATAGAAGGACGTCGGTTAATATATGATATTGGGACATGTCACGGTACAGAACTGTTCACTATTTCGGGGTGATGATGTGTAAGCGGCCGGATAGCTCAGTCGGTAGAGCTCTGCCTATTCTGCACATATAGTGTAAATAAGTATACACAATAAGAAATATTTAAGATTGAATGTGGTAGATACTCTGTATTTCCTACCTGCATTTACTCTATATTGATAACCAATACTCGTTACACTAAAAAGCAATACTTGTGACACCGGCGGGCAACTCCAACGCAATATTCGGTACACTGACATGTGTATTTATTCTCAAAATGCACTGTCATCTGAGGTTCTATTGTTGATTGAACATTTACAACATAAACATTATCATCATTAACACATTTCACTCGATTCAAGTTTTTCTTTTAAGGAAATATATGCAGAAAAACATCAAATTTGACTGATCCGAGCTCATTTATCACGTGAGCAAAGAGACGAATTTTACCTTCTAATTACATTTCAAAGCTATTTTTCAACATTTTTGGGGTTTCAGTAACTAGAGAAATTATCGAAGTATTTGTTTTTCTATAAAAATTAAATCAAACTAATTCAAACTGACTAAATATCGTCACTGAACTTACCTTCTTTCCTCGTTCAAAGTCGCGGTATACCGCAGTGATGTTCCTATAGAGGATATCTCGCATATGTTGATACAAAGGACAGTTTAGAAGAAAATGACACACTGTTTCTGTTTGACCACAGAGGCATGTGTTTGATTCGGAAATATTTTTTCGGAAAAGATCATCTATGATGGCATTTATTATCAATGTGATATGGCGAATGTCTTCTCTCTTGCGTTTTGGTCCAAATTGCAGGTACTGGTACGGGCGTGTACGGGATGTATTTGTCGAATATACGAGTCCGTATAGGGAACACCGGGTATACGGGAAGTCCGTATATGCCCCATATACATGTACGTATATTTGTTCGTACTTTTGAAGTATACGGAGAATAAAATCCCGTATACGGACATTATCAAGGTTATTATCCCCTAGTATACTATAAATATACCAAGGATATACGAAACCGTATTTTCCACATATACAGAGGATGTACGGAATCTTATTTTCTACTCATACAGAGGATATACGGAATCGTATTTTCGATATATACAGGGGATATACGGAATTGTATTTTTGAGTTGTACACAGGGTGGGTAAACAGAGCTGTATTTTCGAGATAAAAGAGGGGACAGATAACATCAAAAGCATGCATTTACATATAAATGACACGTATACATGATCGAAATGCAGGCTTATACAATAGAACATGTTTGATTACACATTAACAATGGGAACTGTAAAGTCATATGCTTAGGAACTTTATCTTCGCAATTGGGGTATTTCAAATAATAAAGTAAAAACCAAATTGAGTCACTCTTAAATATTTATTATTTCATAAACATATATTCAATATGTATACATATATTAAACAAAATAAACATGGCTTCTCTATAACAGTCATATATTGTTGTAAGCCTTATGCTAAAGGGGCACATTAATGTAGCGTTGCAACGGAATGGTGATATACCGGCATGTTACGATACAGAGTCATGCAATACGTAACACAGTGCAGAACATCTGCACCGCAATATTTCCTTCAAAGATCGAATTATGCATGTACATTTTTCGATATTTTCATGCTGTTACCTTTATGAATTGCATGTTGTTTAAATCTAGAACTAACTATACCAACTTAAAGTTCTATTCTATTTATCTTAACAATGATTTCTATGAGCCACTTATATTACACCAATAAAACATTTTAAAGATAAAAATAACATCTGTTACTCACATATTATTTTAGGAAAAGGAGTCAATAGCACAAATTGATTATTAAGGAAAGTTTTAATAGTTATCATTAAAACCAAAGATCCGTATCCACAGAAATTCGTCATTCAAACAGTGTTCTTTAAAGCACTTTAATATATCAATCATCTATAGGAATGTTATGTAGACCAGTGTGACGGTGTCTATTTCGTGACGTAGGAAATGTTTTCTCCAGATTTTACCATCTTCTTTGGCATGTGTGTATCTGGAAAAAAACGAGTTAAAATTCTATTTAATTATTGTCATGAAATAGTTATCACCACTTTCAAAAGACTATACACAAGCATTTTATTTAAGCGTATATATATATATATATAATATATATATATATATATATATATATATATATATATATATATATATATATATATATATATATATATATATATATATATATATATATATATTTATATATATATATATATATAAACATTTTTTTTCTTACGCAAATTTCAAAATTATTTTATATTATTAGTATAAATATGTCATTTATAAGCGACCATTTACACAGGATTTAAATGAAATGATTAATCTATGACGTATGATAAGTTATATTTTTTGTTAAAAAACCTTTTCGGATATATTTATTTCTATGTGTAATATAATGGTATCTTTGTTCTATGTAAAGAGTATATTATTGATTAATATTAGTAAATGGTCGCTTATAAATGACGTAAGAAAAATAGTTGTTAACTTTAGTATACATCTGCAAAAGAAAATTTAACGTCACTCTCACATTATCATATGGAAGGGTATTAACGCAAAAATGACATCTTTCCTTCTTACGCTTTATTGTGCTTTCTGACGTGTACATCTTGGATTCTTAGTATTACATTTTGCATTATGACATGCACACAATGCATTCTGGCTTGCACATCTTGCATTATGACGTGCACATTTTGCTTTAAATTGCATGAATCGTTCGTTATTTGACTATCTTCAAATTTGTCTACGTTAAAGTTATATGTTTGATGCTAAAATGAGTTCAGTTTAATAATAATGATCGTAAACTGTCTACATGTAATGTGTACAAAAATAGGAAACCTATGTTTATCGATTACACATGTATAAATAATACGTGGGAAATGTGTGAAATACAACAAGGCAGGTTACAGACTACACTCTTTTTTACGACAGAACCATACGGAAATTACCGAAAATATACGAGTATCCGGAATATCGATCACAATAGTTATGTCCCTTATTTGAAATTTAGCCATAATCTTATTTGTTACGGTTGATGTCATGTGGCTGACTTTTTTATCATCTGGTCATTTCGTAATGTTTTTATGGTACAATCACTTTGAACAACTGTTCTTTTTCATAATTATTTTGTTGATACAATTTTATTCTAAAATCATTGATTTGGAAATGTGCAACTTGTCCTTGTCAACTGGAAATATAATTTGACCCACAGAGTAATAAATACAAAAAAGGTCTAATCGTTTTGTATATATGTTTATCGAGCTTTATTAAGCATAAACACTGAATAATGGATATAAGCCAACGCTAATAGTAATCACGCCATGCGAGCTGTAAATCAAATAAATCACATTTTAACAAATTCCATCAGGGAACAAAAAATAGTCAATTTTAAATGACTTCTACATAAAAGTAATACAAGAAAAACTAAACCGTAAATAGTTTGTATAGAGCATGAAGAAAGGTAGCTTATACATAACGGTATATGACGTTAATAATTTAGTATTCAAAATGGCTCGTTCCAGTTTAATAGTTATCACTCAATGAAAGCATTGGTCACTACGAAATGTTTGAATGAAATAATGAAAAATGGAATCCAGAATAATACAACGTTTAAATATCATAAAGCAAGATGGAATCAATCATAATGCAAGTTCTAATGTCATGTAGCAAGATGGGATTAAGCAAAATGCAAGTTCCAATGTCATCAAGCAAGATGGAATCAAGCATAATGCAAGTTCCAATGCCATCAAGCAAGATGGACTTCAGCATAATGCAAGTTCCAATGTCATCAAGCAAGAAAGAATAAATGCATTAATTCTGTTTCATATTGCCATGTCATGTACACTTTTACCGAATAAAATTATTATTATTATTAATGCAGTTTGCGATAGCAATGCTTGTACCACCTGATGTTCTGGCGTTACTAGTGCATATATAATTATAAAGTGTATAATCTTTTATAGGGATATTATCTTTAGGAGATAACATAGTCTCCTGGGCTGCGTTTCATGGAGAGTCCAAAGTCTTAAGTTTGTCTTAAGATAAAAATTGTGACAATTTTGCGTTTCAAAGAAATTCTTAAAAAAGGTCCTAACTTATGAATCCTATACTTATGACCAAAAACAGTCCTAAGTCTAGGAATGTTTTAAAGGTATCTTAAGATTGTCCTAAGTTAAAACCACTCCAAAAGCAAACAACTTTTTGTTGAATTTTGTTTTGAAAACTATCTAGAATGATAGATAAGGGTCTAACTAAAAAAATAAATCCGAACACCAATATTTTTAATTCAATATTATATTGAAAAAATGTGTTTGATTGTTGAATATTGTCATTTATTTTAACTTCTTTATAAGTCATTTATTTTTATGTAAGTTAGTGTAATAATTTTACAGTAAATGGACCCCATTGGAAATAAGCTTTTAGCTTAATGGGCAATCCTAGGGTTACATAGAACATACTCATTAATTAATCTTATAATTATTTGTGTTGCATTTATATGTGTGTATTTATATATATGCAAGTTGATATATGTGATAACATTGTATGTGTATATGTCTATTCCCTAAATAAATCGACACGAACGCTGTACAGACGTTTAAAGAGTTGTTTACATGACGTCACACTGTAGCGCCAAATATCGCGTGCAAAACAAGACGCATCTATGTAAATATAATATAAATAATAATATTACTGCGCGCTGTACAATTCCAGTTGCGTAGCAAGCAAGGGGGTTCGTAACCATTTTTTACTATGAAATTAAATAAAACGCTTATTTTATCGTTTTTCGTGAAATATGGTATACATTTTCACTCAGCATGATAAGAGGGCAATACATTGCTTTTTATACTTGCTATAATCAATTACTAGTAAATCCAATTCGGGATTATGCTCGTGCCATTGTATTTTGTAAATTTTTTCAGGAGAGCGAATTGGTCATAAGTCTTAAGTTTAAGACAAAAGATAGGACAGTTACTTGAAACTGTCTAATGTGCAAACACTTTTTCTCCTAAAGTTGGTCATAAGTCCTTAGATTTAGGATTAACTTAGGCCTCTCCATGAAACGATGCCCTGAAGACATAACACATTTGGAGAGAATTTTGATAATAGTAGAAGTAGATCATTATACTAGTAATGACTTAAGACCACGGCAATTCCATTGTAGGATAAAATGACTTCTATAATCCATTTAAAAAAAATATTTATATTAAGTAGGAAACTTTATTGGACTTCTGGCATTAGGAGTTCGAGGAGGGGAGAGATATAAATCCTCATCCGCCCTCAATTCGGTGTCTTTAAGTAGGTCGAACCGATTTTCTGTGTTTATCGGGTTCCGCATTGCTTTTTTCACCCGATCTGTGATGACAATTCGCTCTTTAGGTGTTTGTTTTTGATAAACTTTCTCAGACGATGCTATTTGATTTTTTTGCGGTTCGCTTCTTTGTTCATATCCTAAATTTCCTTTTATTTCTCAATAAGTTTGTTATCATTTTTGCATCATGAATACATTATGTATTAGGAGTTCCGTTTGAAACACACATCATTATATTTTATATATTATGATTTGACTGTTGTTTCTTTTTAACTTATTTTTTCTATGTTGTCATTACTAATTTTATAATCGTCTATTTTGTAAGTATTGACATACTTTTTTAGCTCACCTGACCACGAAGTGGTCAAGGTGAGTTATAGTGACGGGGCTATGTCCGTCGTCGTTCGTTGTCAACAACTGGGTTGTTAACAGTCTAGCAGTCACAGTTTTGATTGGTTCATCATCAAACTTTGTCAGAATGTTTGTCTCAATGAAATACAGATCGAGTTCGAAGATGGGTTACTCGGGTCAAAAACTAGGTCACAGGAGCTATAAATAGAAAAAGCTTGCTAACACTCTAGTGGCTGCAGTTTTGATCAAAATATTCTGGACATTTGTCCGAAAGGTTGTTTTGATGATTTCAAAGTCAAATACGAAGATAAATAATCTCCGGTCCAAAACTTGGTCACAGGAGCTAAAAAAAAAGAAAAAAGCGTGTTAACACACCAGTGGCTACAGTTTTGATACAAATATTCTGGAAATTTTTCAGGAAGATTGTTATGATGATTTCTAGGTCAAGTTCGAAGATGGGTCATCTCCGGTCAAAAACTAGGTCACAGGAGCTAAAAAAAGAAAAAAAGCTTGTTAACACTCTTGTGGCTGCAGTTTTGATTCAAATATTTTGGAATTTTGACAGGAAGGTTGTTTTGGTGATATCCAGATTATGTTCAAAGATGGGTCATCTCCGGTCATAAACTAAGTCACAGGAGCTAAAAATAGAAAATTCTTGTTAACACTCTAGTGGCTGCAGTTCTTATCCAAATATTCTGGAAATTTGTCAGGAAGGTTGTCTTGATGATTTCTAGGTCAAGTTTGAAGATGGGTCATCTCCGGTCATAAACTAGGTCACAGGAGCTAAAAATAAAAAAGCTAGTTAACACTCTAGTGGCTGAAGTTTTGATCCAAATATCCTGGAGATCGGTCAGAAAGGTTGTTTTGATAATTTCTATGTGAAGTTCGAATATAGGTCATCTCCGGTGAAAAGCTAGGTCACAGGAGCTAAAAATAGAAAAAAGTTTGATAACACACCAGTGGCTACAGTTTTGATACAAATATTCTGGAAATTTGTCAGGAAGATTGTTATGATGATTTCTAGGTCAAGTTCGAAGATGGGTCATCTCCGGTCAAAAACAAGATCACAGGAGCTGAAATTGAAAAAGCTTGTTAACACTATAGTGGCTGCAGTTTTGATTTAATTTTCCTGGAAATCGGTTAGTAATGTTGTTTTTATGATTTCTCGGTCAAGTTTGAATATGGGTCGTCTTCAGTCAAAAACTAGGTCACACTGCCTAAATATGAAAACCCTTTTGAACACACTAGAGGTCACATTTTTGACTCTATTGTCATCAAACTTGGCCAGGATGTTTGTCTAAGATATTGCTTGGATGCGGTTGATGGGTCAGGGGAGCGATCTAGGGCCCCATGGCCCTCCTGTTTTATTTTCATTACTTGAATAAAGAATTTGTAATTTTAAACTCATTTTTTAGACGTTACTTACTGACAACTTCGCTTAGAAATGTGCCATGAAATATTTTCGCATGCTTTTCCAACAACATAGCTTTATTGCCTTTACCTTCTTTGCTATATTATTGTCATATTTACATATAATTTTATTTTGTTTATTTAACCGTTTTGAAGAATTAGAATATCATTATTAAACTTATTCGGAACACGTTGTTGATTGGTTTTTATTACTCCTCATTCTTCATTTAAGTTTAACTGTTTTACCGCTTAAAAGTTGTTTATAGATCCACGACCGTAAGCTACAAAAGACCGGTTGGGGACATTTCAACTTGAATTCCTGTATTCATCTTCGTGAATCCACAGTGAATTCAGGTTTTCAACAAATAAAATTTAAGTATTCACGATTTCAGTGTCATGAATTCACAATTTCAACTTTACAAATCAACGATTTCAACTTCATGAATTGTCGATTTCAATTTGAATTCATGAATTCGCGATTTAAACCTCATCCATTTGTGATTTCAACTTCATGAATTCACGATCGTCAACCGTACGAATTCAACTTCGTGTAATTTGTAATGTTTAAAGCGTGAATTCATGAATATGAAATCGGGAATTTATGAAGTTTACATGTCCATTCCTGTCTTTTGTAGTATTCCTTTAGATGCATGTCATAAATACAGCGTGAATTTATGAATATGAAATCGAGAATTTTTGAAGTTAACATCTGTTGTAGTATTTCTTTAGATACATGTCATAAATAGGGTAGAAAATCCTTCAGTTCATTTCAAGAAGATTTTGTCGGCAAGAAAAACTTGACTCTAACCTTCGAAATCATCAAACTAGTGCAAAATGTTAAGCAATATTCTGAAAATTTGTTTTCACGTATTAAGTGTAGTTTAAACAATAAGGTTAAAACATTTTTCAACTGCCAATCTATAATCATATTCATCGTCTGTCAAGTTTTTATTTCTATAGAATGATATTCCGTGCTAATGGTAAACTATTAATAAAACCAATACATGTAGGTAAGATGGCTTTTTTCACTTGAGCAAATAAATATAATTTTAATTCTAAACACAATATGTCATACTTAAAATCCTTAGCAAAAGAACCGTATATGAATGATTTACAACAGAAAACATCATCAAAATTATGTAAGCTCTCTAAAATTGGCTTTGAATTTTCTGACATTCCCAAAACACATTTTAACATGCTAATGATACATAGGTTCATACAAGACGCACAAAATCACTTTTTAGTACACAGTGAATGAACCGTTTTATGATCTTAGCATTATTTTACCTTGATATTACCATATTTTTCAAAACAAAAATATTGATTTTACAACAGCCTTATAGCAGGACCTAAACACTAAAATATTATAACTATTACCATTCAAGTTCGTTTAATTTATAGAATGTCGAATTATTCCCTTTGGGTAACGGCTGTTATTCTTGAATTCGGACAAAATTTAAAATTAAAATCATTTAAATTGTGAACTTCGATTAGTGTTTAGTTTCTCTTCTTCAAAACTATAAAATTAAAAAAAAAATATAATTACTGCATGTGTATGATTTACCAAGTAATACATATTGAGTGAATGAATGACTTCTAGCAGCAACCGAGAAATGTTTACACTACCTGCACAAACTGTATAATCATTTAAAAGTGTCATAAACACATTTGAAAGTTTAAAGGTAATTTGTGCCTTCTTGGTGCCCTACTTTGGTGTGTCGGGGGCTGCGTCCTGTGAACGTTGCCTTTGACTTGTTGATCTTTATTCTTGTCTTTTAAAATATAAACTATTGAACTCAAATTAATGTCCTTATTTCAAATGCATAAGAAATAATGAATAAGTGCAATATCCCTCACGCCCCCTAGCACCGGCTTGAGCGGTACTCACTTTTCAACACTTAAAAGTGCTGGCATCAATAAGCACTACTGCGACAAGGGATAAGCCAGCCTGGTTTTTATGGCGATGTGATTTACATGCTTCGTAAGATTTTGGGTCATGGTAATTTTTCTGCTGTTTTTACTAAAATCATTAAACGTTTTATAAAACGAGGTTATGACCCAACTATTTTAACCCGGTGTTCAACCCTTTTACAGTTAAATACTACACTTTCCTCTTTTGATTACATCTGACGGACCAATTTTTCATACTGTGTTGTTTGTGTCCCTTGTTGTTTTTGCGTCTACATAGTATATTTCATTTTTGCCCCTTGTTTTACATCTTAATCCCCCTTCCCCGAATTTCTATCCCCTTCCCCTGTGCCCTTTTACATAGTGGAACTATAAATCAATCATTTATTTGTTTTCTTTGATTTTGATTACCTTGTCGGTAAATATTATTTTTTCCTATTTATCGTTTCAGTGATAAGGCTGACCGTGCTCTCCCTTGCGCCCTGTCCTGTTTTTGATTAGGGTCATCATGGGCTCATGCCACTGGTTCTTGTTGCTTGATCGTATTGAGATTGCGTTCATTGAACATCGCCTTTCCTTATTGATCATGTTTATCATATTTTTCACCTCATGGACTTTTATCTTTTCTATCTTTAAAGCTATTGAAAACTTTTTAAAGTCACTTCAGTGTTGTTATATTTTCTGGTCCTTCCAGCACTTTTGAGTGTTGAGAATTGAGTACCGCTCAAGCCGTTGTAAGGGGGGGGGGCTGAGGGATGTTGCATTTTTATGCCTCATGTACAGACTCAATAAGACCGAGTCTGCAATTTTCATGTAATTTTGCTGTTTTTAATCTTCCGAGGAATCACTTTTTACCAGACATTTTTACATCTCAACAGCAGGTGTCAAGTGCTGTTTGGCAGCCTTAAAAAGTTGCCCCGTACTTCACTTCAGTGTTGTTATATTTTTTTGGTCATTCTGGATCATAGAGTCCAGCACTTTTAAGTGCTGAGAATTGAGTACCGCTCAAGCCGGTGCTAGCAAGGGTGAGAGATGTTACATTTTTATCCCTCATGTACAGACTCAATCAAACCGAGTCTGCAATGTTCATGTAATTTTGCTGTTTTTAATGTTCCCCAGGGATCACGTTTGACCAGATATTGATAACCGAAGTCTTAAAAGACTAATTGTTTCAAGCTAGAAGTAAATACAATGGTACTCAACAAAAAAGAGTAATTTGGAAAACTAAATGATAATTTCTTAAAATTTATGTATCTCTTGAACAAGAAAAAATGCGAAATGGGCCATGTCAATTGTTTAGAATAAAAATTGGCGATGATTGATAGATTCATAGAATAATATCTTTATTGTAATTTGATATGGTTTGTTATTTCGAGGAAAAAAAACTGAACACAAAGGAATATAGCAGAAGAGTATTTTAGTTTGGTGATCTGTAAAGTGTGCTATAAAAGTTTTTATCATAAATTACAAAATACAAAAAATAGCATACCAGGTATCTTGAAGATATTCTTTGATATTAGAAAAAAAAAGAAAATTGTTACATAGTCTTTTTCTTAATATTAAAAAACTGAACAAGTTTAAATTCTACGCACTATAGGTGGTCACAATATAAATAATTTGTATAATTTTGATTGTTTTATTTTCCTTGTCAAGATGTTTTCAAGTATTTCTCTTTATTGTAACATGTCGTAGTCGTTATGTATAAACATTGGAAATAGTGGTGTCTGACCTAAAGTGAAGGTGTGCAAAAAAAACCGGGAGAAAGATTTTCAACAATTTCTTAGTAAATACAAGTTAAAAAAGACGTTGATACAGCGGTTTTGTGTTATAATGGTATTATAATAGTTGCTAGACATTATTATTCCTAACAAAAGTTGTAAAAGGAAGTAATATTGACTTTTTGATAGTTTTTCTGCAGAAGCGGTGTCGAGGTTAAAAATACCTCGTGCAGTTGTGAAGGTGCGGACAATTTTTAAATAATTTCTTTATTAATGCAAGCTTAAAAAGACGTAAATACAGCGTTTTTTATGTTATTATAGTCGCCGGACATTACTGTACCTAAGAAAATTGTAATTCAGTAATATTGACATTTATATGGTTGTTCTGCATAAGCGGTGTCGAGGTTGACCTTACCTCGTGCAGATGTGAACAAAAACAAGTAGTGGCAGGATAGTCGGATAGATTTTCGGATTATCAGTTACATTGCCTGTATTTCTGTACTTGGCAAACATGGAAGCCAAAGATTACGTTGAAAATATACTGGGTTCGTCACAATTGCAATGTGCTGTTGACAATTTGAATCGCAACAAATTCAGGAACACCAAACTGAAGTGTCACAAAGTCAGGAGCATCAAAATGAATTACACTTTACTGTTGAAAGAACACCAGGTAGACAGCGTTCGGCAAGTGGAAGTGATTTCAAAGACATGCATAGCAAGAAAGTCAGGAGTGGTGATAATAATCCAGGAAATAGTTTTGCAGACTATGTTATGGCAGAGGCTAGGAGAACTTTATATGGGAATACACCAGCCAAGGTAAATAGTAGTGAATATGTAACGTTTTCAGGAAATTCACTAGTTTCACAGTCAGTCGATGGAATTGGAGTGCTTTTAAAGAAACTTGATAGTGTTGTAGTGGAAATAAAAAATGTAAATACTAGTCTCTCGAGTAGAATTGATAAGCTTGAGTCCGAGCTTGAAAGAAAACTGACAGACAAAATATCACAGATTCTTGATAAACGTGTTACTAATGAGATTAAACGCATAAATAAATCCTTAGATGAGAGGTTGGATACAATCCGAGCAGATTTTCAGAGTGAAATTGACACTATCAGTGGTAAGATTAACTCGGTGGCCGATTCTGTGCAGCAGATAGAAACAGTGACCTCTACAAATAGTGCTGGTAATATTAGCAGCGGAGAAGATAGAACACTGAACTTAGTATTCCGTAAAATGAAAGAGACAGAAAATGAGAATATTATTGAGAAGGTTAATTCATTGATAAAAAACCAGTTGAGAGTTGAGGATGTTACTGTAGCATCAGCCCGTAGAGTTGTTAGTCAGGATAATAACACGTCATCTGTACCTGGAGTAGTTATTGCTTCATTTAGAAATGCAAACGATCATACAAAGGTGTTGAAAGCAAAATCTCGCCTACGTGATACATCATTTCATGAGATCTTCATTCATCAGGACCAATCCAAGGAAGAAAGCGTGGCGGCAATAAACTTTCGTGCGGTGATGAGGGTGGTACCCTATAAGTAAAAGGAAATCGCGAGTTTCATAACGACAGAAGTGATAATCGCGATAATCGTGCTGACACCTCAAATTTTATAGTGCACAGAAAAAGTGATAATAGTAGGAATCGAGATTCAAATTATAGTGACAACCGTGGTGGTAGGTCTTCTAATAATAATGCTGGCACCTCGCGGCCAGAAAGACAAGATGGGAACAATGGTGGTCGACAGGGTCAGGGTTCAAGGGGAAGAGGACAAGCCAGAGGTCGTGGTTACCAACAACGGGGATGGCAGCAAAGAAGCTAGGCCAGAATAGGTTTTTGGAACGTTAATGGTTGGAGTGTTTGGTGCAAAATAGTTGATAATTTTTTATGTTAGGGAACAATGTGCTCTATTTTTATATTTTGATATTTTAGGTATATAGCTTGAGTCACATCTTAGAAATAATGACGCTATATTATTTATCTGGTTACTCCTGGTTTGGAAATAATAGAAAAAATATTCATGTTAATGCAAGATCAGTGTCAGGGGGTGTGGGTTTTCTTATTAAAGATTATTTATTAAACCTGTATGACATAATATAGTTGAAGAAAGTTTTGATGGTATTTTATGGTTGAAATTTGGAAGTAAAATCTCAAATGAAAAATTTTTGCTTGGTGTATGCTACTTACCACCTATTAATTCGTCAAGACAAACTGATGTACAGGATTTTTATGACAATCGCTTTTAGCTGGTATCTATATGTTTCAAAATGATGTCATGTTATTCATATGCGGGGATTTAAATAGTCGTATTGGTTATAATTTTGATTACATTGTTGGTTTTGATAATTTACCTGAAAGAGATATTGTTGATTATAAGTCAAATATGTATGGTGATTGTTTAATAGATTTTCTTATTGACAGAAATATGTGTGTTCTTAATGGTAGATAAATAGTGATAACAATTTTACCACTGTATCCACTAAGGGGTGTTCTGGAGTGGACTATTGCTTAGTTCAGCATGAGTATTTGCATAGATTTTCTAACTTCACAGTCAAAAGGTCTACACAGCTTATAGATGAGATAAGTACAGTGAATGGTTTGTCTGCTGTGTCTATTCCGGATCACTCTGCATTATCATGGACTGTGCAGTTAGGGAATTCATGTGAAAACCCTGCGGAACAACCCGACAGAAGTGCATTAATGTCAATGTTTACATTATTGATAAGTTTGATTTAAAGGCATTCCCGAAAATTTTATGTGTTCAGATGATGTTTAAATAGTATTCACCAATGTATTTTTAAAACTAGAACAAAGTTTTAACAAGAAGCTAAGTGATGTAGATACTGCATATGCGAATTTTTGTCATAAATATGAGGCATGAAAATGTATAGTAAAGTTCCATTTAAGAATATTAAAGTTAACAGTAGAACGTTCTAATAGAAAAGAAAAATAGGGAAACCATGGTGGAAATAAACAACTTATCTTGGCCTTGGAATAGACTGTCTGCGATGCTGAAAGCAACTGGCCTTAAATGTAATATGCGTGCTGAAAAACCAGTACTTAAATCTCGGTTTAAAATTCTGTGAGAAAGAATTTTTGATAAGGCGGTACAGCAAAGCAAGCGTCAGTTACTGGGTAAGTTTGCAAAATGATTTATTGTCAGATTGCAAAAGTAACCAGACTGAACTTTGGAAAACCATTGGCAGGGTAGGTGTTTCACAGTCAAGAAGTAGACATATAACTATGGAAGTTATTACTGAACATGGTGTTTCAAATGATAACACTGTTCTTGAGAAATGGAAAAATGATTTTAGCAAGCTTTTTAATAGTCCTAATACTACAAATACTGGAAATTTTGTACCTAGTGGTAATCATATGAATGACAATACAGAAATTTTAAACAACAATATATCTATCTTAGAAGTGTTCAATGCGGTCAAACAGGCTAAAAATGGTAAAGCATGGGGTTGTGATAATATACCTATGGAAATCTTGAAAAATGATTGCTCCGTGTCTTTTCTTCATATTTTGTATAATATCTGTTTTTCAAAAGGAATAATTCCTTCTGCATGGAATAAGATAATAATAGGCCCTATACCGAAATCAAGTACTGTAGATCCAAGAGATCCATTGTCATATAGAGGCCGATTCTGTGCAGCAGATAGAAACAGTGACCTCTACAAATAGTGCTGGTAATATTAGCAGCGGAGAAGAAAACACTGAACTTAGTATTCCGTAAAATGAAAGAGACAGAAAATGAGAATATTATTGAGAAGGTTAATTCATTGATAAAAAACCAGTTGAGGATGTTACAGTAGCATCAGCCCGTAGAGTGGTTAGTCAGGATAATAACACGTCATCTGTACCTGGAGTAGTTATTGCTTCATTTAGAAATGCAAACGATCATACAAAGGTGTTGAAAGCAAAAATCTCGCCTACGTGATTACATCATTTCCATGAGATCTTCATTCATCAGGACCAATCCAAGGAGAAACGGTGGCGGCAAATAACTTTCGTGCGGTGAATGAGGGTGGTACCTATAAGTAAAAGGAAATCGCGAGTTTTTCATAACGACAGAATGATAATCGCGATAATCGTGCTGACACCTTAAATTCTGTATAGTGCACAGAAAAAGTGAATAATAGTAGGAATCGAGATTCAAATTATAGTGACAACCGTTTGGTGGTAGGTCTTCTAATAATAATGCTGGCACCTCGCGGCCAGAAAGACAAGATGGGAAAACAATGGTGTGTCGACAGGGGTCCAGGGGTTTCAAGGGGAAGAGGACAAGCCCAGAGGTTTCGTGGTTACCAACAACGGGGGGATGGCAGCAAAGAAGCTAGGCCAAATAGGTTTTTTTTGGAACGTTAATGGTTTGGAGTGTTTTGGTGCAAAAAATAGTGATTAATTTTTTATTTGTTAGGGGAACAATGTGCTCTATTTTTTATATTTTTGATATTTTAAGGTATCGCTGAGTCACATCTTAGAAATAATGACGCTATAATATTTATTCTGGTTACTCCTGGTTTGGAAATAATAGAAAAAAATATTCATGTTAATGCAAGATCAGTGTCCAAGGGGTGTGGGTTTTTCTTATTAAAGATTATTTAATTAAACCTGTATGACATAAATATAGTTGAAGAAAGTTTTGATGGTATAAATTTTAATGGTTGAAATTTGGGAAGTAAAATCTCAAAATGAAAAATTTTATGCTTGTGTATGCTACTTAACCACCTATTAAAAATTTCCGTCAAGACAGAACTGATGTACAGGATTTTTATGACAATCTTTTAGCTGGTACTATATGTTTCAAAATGAATGTTCATGTTATTCATATGCGGGGATTTACAATAGTCCGTATTGGTTTTATAATTTTGATTACATTGTTGGTTTTGATAATTTTACCTGAAAAGAGATATTTGTTTTGAATTATAAGTCCAAATCATCTAATGGTGGGATTTGTTTTAATAGATTTTTTCTTAATTGAACAGAAATCATGTGTGTTCTTATGGTAGAATAACAATAGTGATAAACAATTTTTAATAATAACCAGCTGTGTATCCACTAAGGGGTTGTTCTGGAAGTGGAACCTATTGCTTAGTTTCAGCTTGAGTATTGCATAGATTTTCCTAACTTCCACAGTCAAAGGTCCTACACAGGCTTATAGATGAGATAATACACGTGAGAGTTTGTCTGCTGTGTCTATCGACCGGATCACTCTGCATATCATGACTGGTGCAGTTAGGGAATTCATGTGAAAACCCTGCGGAACAACCCCGAACAGAAGTCATGAATGTTCAATGTTACATTTGAAATTAAGTTTGGAATTAATAGGGCATTCCCGAAATTTTATGTGTTCAGAATGTTTATAAATAGTATTCACCGCAATGTATTTTTAAGCTAGAACAACAGTTTACAAGAAGCTAAAGTGATGTAGAATAACTGCCATATGCAGATATTTGTCATAATAATGAGGCATGAAATGTAATAGTAAAGTTCCATTTAAGAATATTAAAGTTAACAGTAGAACGTCTAATAAGAAAAAGAAAAATAGGGAAACCATGGTGGAATAACAACTTATCTTGCCTTTGGAAAACTGTCTGCGATGCTGAAAGCAACTGGCTTAAATGTAATATGCGTGCTGAAAAACCAGTACTTAAATCTCGGTTTATTTCTGTGAGAAAAAGAATTTTGATAAGGCGGGTACAGCAAAGCAAGCGTCAGGTACTGGTGTAAAGTTTGCCCAAAATGATTTATTGTCAGATTGCAAAAGTAACCCAGACTGAACTTTTTGGAAAACCAATTGGCAGGTAGGTGTTTCACAGTCAAGAAGTAGACATATATACTATGGAAAGTTATTACTGAACATGGTGTTTCAAATATGACTAACACTGTTCTTGAGAAATGGAAAAAATGATTTTAGCCCAAGCTTTTTAATAGTTCCTAAATACTACAAATACTGGAAATTTTGTACCTAGTGGTAATCATATGAATGACAAATACAGAAATTTTAAACAACAATATAATCTATCTTAGAAGTGTTCAATGCGGTCAAACAGGGCAAAAATGGATAAAGCATGGGGTTGTGATAATATACCTATGGAAATCTTGAAAAAATGATTGCTCCGTGTCTTTTCTTCATATTTTGTATAATATCTGTTTTTTTTCAAAAAGGAAATAATTCCTTCTGCATGGAATAAGATAATAATAGGCCTTATACCGCGAAATCAAGTACTGTAGATCCAAGAGATCCCATTTGTCATATAGAGGCTTGTCCATTGTCTTGCACCATGTATAAGATATACTGGTACAATTTTGAATAACCGTTTATCAAAATGGGATACTCAGTGATGAGCAAAATGGTTTTAGGAAAGGTCGCAGTACCATTGATTCATGTGTTCATTTTTAACTTTAATATTATAGAAACTAGAAAAAAAAAGGCCCAGAAATTATCAACCTTTTGTGCATTCATTGA
>NW_026863837.1:0-37083 GCF_026571515.1 Ruditapes philippinarum | reverse complement strand
AAATTTAAATTTTACATCTTTATCAAAAAAAATTTTAAAGCAAAAAGAAAAACGATACCATGTTTTATGGTGAAGCAGTATTATATTATATATTATCCAACACTCTTAAGTGTTAATCCTACACTAAAATAGAAACATCAATATCGCATACACAGATGGCATTACCTTTTATAATTTGCAAAAAAAACAAACAACAATCTCCTGTTGTTTTGACTGCTGTTGACGATTTTTCCAATATTGCTTACAAACTTATAAATTACTTACATACCTGACGTGTGGCAAGTTCAAACAAACATTTTGAAATATGTAAATACAGAGTGTGTGAGGACAGCTACAATTTGTACCCTGCTTTATCAGCAGAAAACATTCAACTACTGTAAAACCAGTTAAATTTGTGATACACTTTATTTTGACCTGCATTACAGTAATTTTAAAGGTACATTATCATATAATCTAGATTGCTGCATGAAGTAGCTGGCCTACATACTTCTACAAAACTGATATGAAACCTAACAGCTTTCAAATTACATGAAAGTGTTCAATCCAATCTCTGTTTATTCTTGCATAACAAGAAAATACCAGATTGTTATTGTCCAACAACATTGACCTGGCACTCTTGCATTTGACCCCATAGTCGGTAAATTCCGTAAACGTTACTATCTACTTGTAGATCGATATGAATGTATATAACCAGTTGTTAAATGGCCTAAAGTATGAATCCTCCTTAGCACAGTCGTTAAGGGCTTTCACTTCAAGAATATAGACGCCCACTCGAAGGTTCGAATCCTGGTTCAGCCACTTTTATATTTTTTCTTTTCTTATATTTTTAAATTGCCATTTCTATCTTAACTCGTGCAAAACGCTTTGATTTTTGTGTGTGTGCATTCTATCTGTGTAGTATTTTTAATTTGTATTATTAACGCGCTGTACTTTTTATTAATTAAAGATAATGTAATGAAATGAAGAATAAAATTGTATAAAAAAACACAACTTAAAAGGTATCCTAAAAACCATATGTAATAAAACTATTTCAAATTAATTCTTGCAAGTAAATTTCAAAATAAAATTAAAAAATGCATGTTCTCATAACGTGGGGTTGGTGAGGTATCGAACCAAAGAACTTCAGATCAGTAGTCAGGCATCTATACCAATACACCACAACTCATTGACGTGTGAAGTTAACAATGATATCGATACATTCGTTAGATACCACAGTTTATCACCTGACCTTTACGGAAATTAATGAAGTGCCAGGTCAATATTGTTGGACAATACAGAAAAAAATAGTTCAAACATTAAATGAATTTCAAATGAAGGCCATGTTGACATGTGTCTGAAGCTAACTCAGAGATGCAAAAATAATGTGTATAAAGTCTATTCAACCATACACCATTATATGGGCTTTAAAACATGTTAAGTTTTTGTAAGTACATGTACTTTCACAAAATATTTTCAAAGTTTTTGCACACAGTTTTATTTCATATCTATATATCATTGGAGAAAAAGGTCACTTGAAAGAAAGAGGGAGCAAGAGGGGAAGACACAGAGGGACAGAAACAAAGAGAACAGATACTGCATAATAACAATAACAAGAGCTGTCAGTAGGACAGCATGCTCGACTATTCTCAGCGCTTGATAGATAAACACAACCCTGGATAATGTAGAATTTTCAAAGTTCAAAGAGGGCCATAATTCTGTCAAAATCCAAGTTAGAGTTATGGGACTTCAAAAGTGAGCTCCTACCATGCTCTTAAATAAGTGTGTAAAGTTTCAACCTATTCCCTTTAGTAGTTTTGGAGATACCAGGACTTTCACACAAAAACTTAACCACAGTGTGATGCAAACGCCGACATCGATGCCTGGGTGAGTACAATAGCTCTCACTATTCTTCAAATAGCCAACCTGAAAATAGGATCATCATACAGCTTCATAGGGAAAACTTTATGTTCAATATAAAATCATGTTTGTGGTAAGGTATTTTTAGATGCTCTGCTCTAACATCTTCCTTGATCTTGTGAGGAAGTTGATAACTACAAGTACTTCGTGATACAGTCCTGATTTAAAGTTTGATGTGATTCCCCTATTAATCATAATATTTACTTCTTCAAACTATAAATCACTTACTGCACATGAAAAAAATAAGAAAAAGATCAATAATTATGTCATCAATGAATGTTTACATGATGACTTAAATATAACTACATGTATATATCATATGGGATTATGTGTGATAGTCCAAAGTACTAATTATAGCAAGTAATCAAACTTTGTTCAAAGTACAAATAACTGGTCCAGTCAATGATTTTATGATTATATAAGTCCTATATATATCTAAGTGATATCACATTTTTACATACAATAATAGTGTACTATATAACTTATAAGTATAATTTTTTCACAACTAGATAAGTGTGGAAATAGGGTCATAATGTATAATGTTGGTTTAAAGTTGGTCAACCATAGTATTTTTTTAACTTCAAATGCGTAAAATGATGTTCATTTCAAATGCGTACAAGAAAAGCATTGATGCAAAGCATCAAAGGGCGTCCATGCAAGAAATGCAGCAAGTGAAGATGAACTTAAGTAGACAACTGATGACCAGATATTCTTATAAAATTTTCATTGTCCAAAATTGTATAATATTTTTTAATGGGTGGACGAAAGACATTGTTCATCATGACCTTAAATGGTAGGCATGCTAGAGATTAGAATATTTTTTTTTTTTCACAGGAACTTAAAATTCTATCAATATCAACGATAATATCCAAAATATACAGGTCTATAATATCCAAAGTGCAATTAGTTGTTTGAATATGTTTCATTTTTCATATTTCATTTCCTGCAAAATTCTCCAGTTCGTTATTTATAACCATAGTGCGACACAAAATTAATGACGGTTTCGTTAAAATAAAACTACTTCTATAAATAGATTTTCAAACTTTCACAATCTTAAGGTCATCATTCTATTTATAGGTACACAATAACCCACTGTGTGTACTACAGAATGATTAATAAAAAACCCCGAAGAGCGCGATTAATTGACGGATAAGATAATTTCATTTGAATATGTTTGCATTGCGAAATTCTCCAGTTCGCTATTCATTGTTTGCGACATTTCATTTTTGATAATCAAACACCCTCATACCAATCGGAATGATCGGCTATTATGACGGACGAAAAGGCCCTGTTGCTGTCGCCCTTTCACAAAATCTGATTTCATTCCATAAGGGGTGTCACGCTTCGGCATGGACGCCAAAAATGATTAGAAAGGAATCAAAAACACAATTATTTTACAATTGGCACCTTCCGGAAATTATTCAAAAATGGAGGAATAATTTTAAAGGTCAAATCACCAGATTTTTCATTCCAGAGGGAGAGGGTTTTAATGCCACTTGTGGTGAGATTTTTCTTTCCCGCTTCCTCATTTCACACTGGTGTGATAACTGGTAGGGAAACAAAGGTAGCAGTCATCAGATATAACTCAAAAGTGCTATCACTAGGTCTACAAAAAAGGGTTTGACTTTGGGGAAAAAGAAACAAAATTATTTTTTCAACTGGAATTACTGAAGAAACTAGCAATATACTGTGTCAGTCATGTTTGTCTGAGAGGGAGGTGGCCTAGTGACTGTTCCAGGAAGCTTATTTCAGTTTGATTAAATATATAAGCTGCAAGAACCCGTTTTATTGTAAATACTTGTGTCATTGAATCATGTCCTTAGAACTCTTATAATAATAAAAACCGGACAAAATCACCACTTCATTTTTCAACATCATTATTGTTATCAAAATTAAAAATGACATGTTACGATACCATTGTGTAATTAATCAGATAAGTCAAATATTAAACAACGATTCAATGATAGAAAAGGAATTAATCTCATCAATTTATCATGAAAAATCTGGCAATTTACCATCTGTATATGTGATGGAAAATTTATATTTTGTTTTACCCCATTTGTCATAGAAAGTAAAAAAAAATTGTCCTGCATTGAATTTGAAACTGTCAATTTATTTAGTTTGAGAGATTACTTTATTAAATTACTATAAATGAGTAACCAACAGTACAGATTTTCATTCAGAAGTCTCTCAAAAATTATTAGTAATGTTTATTTCTTTATGATTATATGCAATATATTTTTTTTTAAACTTGATAAATAACAGAATTGCAAAATCTCTCTATTAAATTGCAGCCGATTCTGTTATTTTGGAACATCCCCAAGTTGTGTAACATCTGGTAATGAACTGGTGACATAATATAGTAGGTAATTTTAAAGCTGCACGCCTCCAGATGAGCCAAAATATTTCAAGAAAATCAATATTGAGAAAAATGTACTAAAATTTTAAGGAAAGTAAAAACATTCAATATCCAAGTTATATTTTACATGTTGTGTGTGGTTAAAGACTGATTTTGCAGTATTTTATCACCTTATTAATCTAGTGCGTTACTAACACAGTATTAAAGGGCTGTTTTTGCATATGTTGACCACTTTTTGGTAATTTTCTTAGATTGTAAGCGCTGATTGCAATACATGTATGTAAACTACTATTTTTGTTTCATAATACTTTCAAATACATTTCTTAAATTTTCATGAAAATTAATATGAATCTGGAGGTGTGCTGCTTTATGTTTGAAGGAGGTAAACTAAGTCTGGTCAAGATTGTATTACTTTAGACCCTTTGGGCCATATTTTCAGTCAATGCATTCCTTCTTAAAGATTTGAATCAGTTTTTATAATATATTATATAACATGCATAAGTTTATCAGTTTAAAATCTGAGTATAAATGACATCATAAGTTAAAACTGTACAGTAATGTCAACATTTGAAGACAGATGGTGATACACGTATACAATGTTCATCAACTCTTGTGCTACTAAATTTGTATAATATTCTCCTTCAGGACTTACCTTGGTCATAAATTTCTTTTAGCTGAATTTCTGTAATTTTCTTCAATTGTTCAAAATGATATCAAAATAGGATAGCATGGGCAAGAAATTCTGTAGCTGATTTATAGTTTTTAAAGCCAATATATAAAATTTTTTTAGCAAATGGCTAAAATAGGCTAATGGCAGATCGAGCGCTGGTTCTGCCTAAAATTTGGAAGTGTAATTCGTTAATATGGATGGTTTTGTTAATTCTTTTCAAAATGAAAATTCTGGCAATAAATAACGTAGACCATGGTAATAGTCCAATGGTAAAAATCCCAGCCTAATGCCTTTATCATCATAGCAGGGACAACATGTCTGTTCCAAGACTTTAAAACACCAATAGAATGTACCTTTTGATACCTTGAAAAAAAGAGAACACATCTGTGTCCCTTTTAAAACTGTCTCCCCTCGAATCCTCATTATAATTTTTTTTTTTGAAGGATCTTCACTTCTCAAAAAAATATCAATATCAGGAAAAGTGTGAGACATTTTAATATTAATTGTAACCATGGCCCATCTGTACCCAGAAATGGGCGGGGATAGCAGGGTAAATAAGCTAAGCTGAATTTTTACTTATCTTTAAGGATTGGCTAGTGTCAGCTTCTCCCTTGTACCCCCTTAGTATGTTAAACTATGTTTTTATCTTTAACCGTACACTCCTTTATCTGTGAACTTTTAATTCAGCACATAATTATTTTTAACATTTTTCAGACAAACACTGCAAGTTATGGTTAGAAGTGATTGTTTTGGAAGGGAGTTATACATAGATATAAATGGCTGTCCAGAGTGAAATGTTCAAACCTCAGTGGTGGGCTTTACAGAGACTTTACAAACCTTGATAAATTTTTCTAGGGCGAGTGACCCTTCAAATTTACTTGCCCTTCATAAAATGTACTCGCCCTGCATTTTGACGGACAAATTGTGTAAAAATCAAACTTAAGACTCAAATTTACTAATTACCGGTCTATATCGGTATAATTGGCTTTAATATTACATATTGTTTAATAATGTTTATGATACTTTTTATTCTTATAATATAATATTCAACATAACCTGACCTGCACTTTCACTAGCAAATGCTAGCGGGCAAGTGAATTCGCCCAGGCCTGTACACTAATATATACAAGGTGAAAAGAAATTCAACTGTTATTTATTAGTAGATTTTTGTCTCTATATGAATCAATAAAAAACTGCACTGTTATATATCAATACAGTTTTCAAATGCTCCTACGCTTGTCGCTTTTTTAAAGCGCAGTCTTAAAAGTGAAGTAACAGTGAATATGCCAAACTTTTTACTACGGTGAGCGAAAAGAACAAATAATGCATACCAGACTTTGAACCTAATGTAGCTCTCTTGCATCTGATTTATTCAACAAGAATATTGCCGAGTCTTCACTGTGTGATTGTGGGGAAGTTGAAAATGCGTATCATTTCTTCTTTATTTGTGCAAAATATGTTCATTTACGTCCCAATCTACTGAACACTCATTCCAACTTTTGCACTCCAACTATGTATATAATTCTTTATGGAGACCCTGTTTTACTTGCTGACTCCAACACTGCTATTTTTGGCGCTGTTCACAAATTTATAAGAGATACTAAATGATCCTAACATGTAACATACTAGTTGTCATGCATGATTTGTTCACTTTTTTCATACATGAAGTTCTTACTGAAATATTGTAAATGATACATTAATTTTATGTAGAAACATCTGCAAATACCTCTTTTCCCTATTTTTTTCTTTATTATTTTCCATCAATTCCATACATACTTGTATTATTGCTTTTTTAATTTTTCTTTACTTTCTCTCTTTATAGGGTTTAATTAAAATCATAATAAGGCATGTATTATATGTATGATTTTCTTTTTGCAATATGCCCATGTATACACAAAATTTCACAATATCTCAAAGTAAAGTTAAAAAAGTTGGACTGTCTATTATCGTAATATGATTTTTCTTTAAATTACCCTAGTGCTATAAATATTACATCGCTTTGTGCTGTGTTTGCTTCTGGGCAAAGCAACCGACATGAACTATATAACAAGTCTGTAACGTCCGATATATATTGGACTAGTCCAACTAATTCTACTGTGTGACAAGATATTGTGCTACATTTCGTGTCAAGGTAATCTAGAACGAAAATATCTCAGAATCAAGCTTAGGCATGTCAATATATTTTGACTGTATATTGGACTAGAATTACCAAGCACAAGGCCTAAATAGTGCTTATATTATCTTTTATAACATAATCATACCATGATTTCACGGCTGTTAAATAGTTAAAATTAATGTTTATTTTTTACAATTATCTTATTAATTCCATTCATACATTTATATTTTGTATTTCATAAAAATTATAAATACTTTATTAATAAATCCGGATACGTTAAATATCCGAATGTCATGCCAGTTTTCAACATGTCAACAGAAAGGATCATTAGAAATAATTCATATGAAATGCACCTACTTTGAATAATCTTTTGTTGTTCTTTTCCCAAGTTACATGAGATGACGGTTCGTTCCGATAAAAACAAAGATAAAGATGTAAACAATTTTGTTTACTTCATAATCAGCTGATTTCCGGTATTTACTATCTACACGGGCAACGGTTACTCAAGCGAACGAAAGTCTTACGCACGGTTGGAATGGTCAGCTGTGCACTGCATATTTTGAAAAGAATACTACCTTTTCGAACGTGTGTTCCGATCTGCGCAGATGTGAAAATTGAAATTAAAGGAAAGCGTTATCACACGGAAATTCAATTACTTCCATATTCTTGTTTTATACTTTGACAGGAGATTATAACTTATTCCCAACAATAATATTTAGTCAGAAGAGCGTTCAGTTACAGATGGTCAAAATTCACTTCCATCCATACCACACCTGGCACATCACGAGGAGGAACTTTTTTCATGGCCCACAAAAATTTAACTTATTGAATTATATTTTTTTATTGTAGATTAAGCAATAGTTAATAAAAATTATTCATTGTGAAAATAAATTAACATCATTATGCGTGTTTGAGTTATTATTCCCCCCCCCCCAAAAAAAAAAAAAAACCATCTGTTCCATCAGATTACTTTTATAAGGACTCTGTGATTAATCGGCAATAAACCACCTTTAAATGATTAGCTTTAATATTTGGGTATCATGCCAAGTAGGAAAAGTGTGGTAATCCAATTATCGTGTGAGCATATTAATTGCTACAGATAATCACGTGCACGTGTTAGTTCTAATGTGACATCATACAATTACCATATATATTTGATATAGATTTTCTTTTCGTATATATCTTATTTTTGTATTACACTTATTTTCTTACAGATCTTATTTTCGTACATGTATTTAGATCTTATAATTATACGGCTGCAAAGCAGTTACTTTAAATAGATTTCTGTGATAAATCACCATGATGATGATTATGATTTATGATAAGACGCATGATTTACTACGGAATCATCCGATATATTTTGAGAGTTGCCAATAAAAGTACAAGTACATGTATATAAAAAATTGACATACAACAGCTTACACTTCGGGACCCATTCTAAATTTCTTGCTTTGTTGCAAAACATTTTTATATAACTTTTCGTCAAATGGAAGGATAATGCACGTTTTCTTTCTCCAAGTAATAGACTGTTGAACTTTCAGATTTCATGTTATGATGGTAATTCACCGAGACTTAATATCGTGCAGCCAGGCTTAAATTAAGTCATACATGTGCAAACACGTTGTCTCCATGTTAAGGGAAACTGTTTTGCATCGGACAAAAGCATGGATGTAAGAGCGGTTGCATTGCATTAATTCTCATAAAACATGTGATTTTTTTTCAATCTATCCATTTATTTACATTTAGAAACTAGAAAACATGTTCATTGATTTTGAAGGAATTTAGATATACAAATGTGTATGTTTATCATTAAAAGCTTTTTACATTCAACTTGCACATTATTGATATAATAGAATAAAAAAGAAATACAATATATTCTTTTTGTACAATCAATTGAAGCACTATAAGTCATTCCACGGATTTATATTACATTAATTAAGATCCGTGGTCATTCCTATCAACATAAAATGCTACAATGTATCTCGTAAACAGGAACTTATTTTCGCATACTTGTATTTATATTTTCATCTATAGTGGAGGAACGTATTACTTTGAAAATTGTTCAAATGTATGGATGAAAATTAATAATATGGTTCACAATATGGATTTTGCTCTTTACGTTCATGTGCTTTGAAACTTTTTGATGTTATGAAGACAGTGGCGGATAATGGAAATACATTTCATTGTATTTATCATGGTTTTAGAAAAGATTTTACACTTTCCATCATTTGGGGGGGGGGGGTGATCTTTTGAATGTCAACATAACATCATTTTCCTCTGAAACCTGTTTTTAAAGTTTATTAAAGTTTTACACAATTTATTACATTTTCCTTGTATGTTATATACATTGTATATCTCTCTTTAAACATTTCCCCTATCTATTGATATAAATATTACTCTATATTAATCTATAATATTATTTAGACTTTTCCAGCATGCAAAATTAAATAATAATTCAAACCTAACGAAAATAATTTCTCATTATTATTATTTTTTTATAACCTTCTCAATTACACGGGTTTTTCCTTCTACAGGTCAGCAGTGTCTGTGAAGATAGCCTGAATCACAAGTCAGTAAAGTGTCGTCTCCCTTGTTTTTCCCGCGAATTTTAAGAATGGCGCCTGCACCTGAGAAAGAAAACAATGACAGCGATGATACGACAAACGATACATTTGGTATGGTAGCGATATATAATGTAGCATATTAGAAAACAAAAGAAATTTAATGTGATATGATACAGGAACATGTCTCTGTCTCCAGTAATAACTAAAGTAAACAAAAATTCGCGCTTAGAGCCGAGGCCACAACAACAGGACTTTATCATGTTTATTTCAGGCATTATTTTACAGTAGGTTGTTCTATTCATTAATGACATTGAAAGTCAAATTAAAAGTACCTTGCGTCTCTTTGCGGATGACACCAAATTATTTAACCTGGCAAATGTAAATGAAGACTTTAACCAAATACAAAAGGACAATGATAGTTTAATACAATGGAGTGAAAAGTGGTTAATGCAATTTAATGTAGACAAATGCTGTGTTATTCATTATGGACACAATAACACGGAACATCAATATTTTATGAAAAGTGACTTTACAACTAAACAATTGAGGTCTAGTGAGGAAGAAAGAGATTTAGGTATATTATATGATAAGGATTTGAAATTTCGACATCACATAAGTAATTGTATCAATAAAGCAAATAAAATAACTGGATTGGCCAGAAATACCTTCTTACATGTTAATATCAAGCAATTTCGGAAACTTTATAAAACTCTTATAAGACCACACCTTGAATATGGAAATATTATTTGGAGTCCAAGATTTAAAAAAGATATTGAAGCAATCGAAAGAGTTCAAAAAAGAGCAACAAAAATGGTTAAATGTATTAGAAATTTATCGTATGTAGAAAGATTAAAAATTCTGGAAATTCCTACTTTGGCTTACAGAAGATTTAGAGGTGATATCATACAAGCATGGAAATTATTAAATGGGAAGGAAGATATAGATTATAATGTATTTTTTGAAAAAGCACAACTTGATAATCATCACATCAGAGGAAATTCCATGAAGTTGAAAATAAAATCATGTAAAAAGGAATTAAGAAAACATTTTTTCTCATTAAGAGTAATACCAGAGTGGAATAAATTACCAGATTCTGTAGTATGTTCACCAACGCTGAATTCGCTAAAAAACAGACTCGATAAGGTTATGAAAAACAAATTATATACTGTTATACCGGATAATAATCATTGGGTGTCAGACCTCGAGGGGGTTATAAGAGATTTCTGATCTCGCGACCCTACGCTGGATAAAGTAAAGTAAAGTAAAGTACTGTTTGTCCTAGAACCAATATGAATATTGTATTTTTGCTAGGTTGGACACAACTGTGCAACCAGTCCCAATTGGCTTTTCTACTTGTCCAAACGCAATTCCAAAAAACCCACTTGATTTTCTATGTGTAAAAGTTTATGCAATTCCAAACAATGACATTCAATGATGAAAAATGACTTTGCAACTTTGACTTACCCTGCAGAGATTGAAAATTCCACTTGTCTGCTGTATTTACTAGTAGACAAAAGGAGGACGAGTACAAAAACCTTGAATGCTCATCCAGCAGGATGACTGGAAATTTGCCGATGTAATAGAAAGCTAGAATTCTCAAAATCATTTTGTTAACATTTATGATTTAACAATGGAAAACTGGAAACAAAGCTTTCGTTTTAGGTTATGTATAATTTGCGCACTTATAAAGCTCTGAACACACTGTTAATTGGATATGGGTGTGACTGGAATGTGCCTGACAATGCCCTGTAAAGTGTGTGATTTATATATAACCTAAAACGCATGCTTTGTGTCTGGCTATGGTTCCTTAAATTTATGTAAAGAAATTTATCATGAAAATTTTTTAGCGGTCTTTTGCATTGGCGAGGTACTATTGTATCGGCAAAGTTTATCTTGAAAATCGAAGCAAAAATGCAGGGCAAGTAGAAATTTGAATTTTTGATCCCTGTACTGCCTACTGGCCTTATGACATTCACCTGATTTGGCATGTTCAACCAGTCAGGGCCAAAAAAAACCCTTCTTTTTAGAGGCCGAATATAGACTGCTTCCCCAACCAAACTAGTCTATTTTTACCCCAGTTTGGTCCTCAAATTTCCCCAGTCTTTTGAAATTTCCCATAGAATTTAGAACAAAATTGAATGATGGTTTTGAATTAAGGTCTTTTACTGCCTTATTCTGTTATAACAGGCTTCGCGAAAGTTGCCTGACCGTCGGACATGTCCGACAAAAATCAGGCCGGTCCGATATTTTTTTCCGAGTTCCGGACCTTATGTCCGGTACGAATACCGGGATATATCCAAGACCGATCAAGACCGAGTTTTCTCCCTTGAATAAAAAAATGTAAAACGAGTTTTGATTCGCCATTTCATTTTAAGTGTCCAATCAAATTCTAGATACAACTTTCGATGATCTTGTACTCGGAAGAAAATGTCGGTGTTACTGCATTATTAAATTATTACGTTGGCGCTACGCCAGGCAAAAGACGTAAATTATCTAATGAAGGAAAAAAGCGAAACAAAAGAAATACGAGTCCAGTCGCCTGCCGAGAAAATTTGTTGGTAAATGGAAAAATGGCCGCTCGTTGGTTATTAACGAGGAAGAAAATAAGATGAAATGTACATTGTGTCATAAATTTTATAAAGATCATAATATGATGATGATGATGATTTTGATCGTGAATGTTTAAATTTCCAGACAGAGTCCATCAATCTGGATAAACTGATGTTTTATTTAAGAGAATAAAATTGTGTTGCAAATCTTTAAAAGTTCCTATGTCTTGAAAAAAACACAAAGGTATTAGATATATACATATATTTTGGGAAAAAAATCGGTCAGACAAAAGTTCTTTCGGTCAGACAAGAATTGAAAGTTTGTCTGACCGAATGTCAGGCAAATGTTTCAGCAGTTTCGCGAAGCCTGTTATAAGTATTTCCCAGTGCTTTTGCTTTTCTATTTTAAAGAACTTGTTAAAAGTTTGTGTTAAATTTGAGACCTCTTTTCCCAAAGTACATGTGTATGCCAAAATCATGCATATTTTCCCCAAGAAAAAAGCTGAGGCCTCTTCCCCAAAAATGGTGTTTTGGTCCTGCCAGTATATTTTTTTTCCCCTATAATTACTTTTTTCACTATCCTAACACTGCCAAGTTCCTGTGGTACCAGTATTTGGATGTTACACCTGGACATTTCAGTCTTTGTCTTTTGACCTACTAGAGAAGATGTTTCAGCCCTGGTTATAACAGCTGTATCGACCCCTTACACATCCTCCCTGTTTACTAAAAATTTCTATATAGTAACATAATGAATCACTTACTAATGAAAACCATAAAGCCTTCTGCAACGCAAGGTTCTAGCCGACTGTGCTAATGATCACTGAAATTATAAAGAACTTTAAAATTTCATGAAAGATAATCTTTCTACTGTTTCGTCAAACGGTCTCTGAAATAGGCTGATAAAAACAAGATATTCTGTGGAACATGGATAAACTATGTAAAATGTTAGCAGTACAAATATGCCTCGACAGGGAAAAGAAAAGATCAAAATTCTTAATAATTTTTATGAACAGAATAAAATGTGGTGTTTTTCACTCTTTTCAGTATCCTTAGCACAAGGCCGTTCAAGAAGGGAAAAGAGAGACAAGGGTGGTAAACTAGCAGCCTTAGCAAGACTAAAGGAAGTAAAGTCTAAAGGCGGAAAAAACAAGTATGATGTAAGTATAACAAGGGCATGTATTTCAGTATGTTAGATGGATAATTGATTGCACTAATAAATTTTTCCTGAAATATGATTTAAGTATTTTTTTATTTACTGAATAAAGTCGTTTTTTGTATGACTATAATGGCAAGCCATGCAAGAAGTACACAACTGAACAAAATATTATAGACTTTGCCTTATTTCATATTCAATACCTGAACTATAATCTGGTTCCCTGTCCAATTATGGTTCCCATCTATGTTTTCTGGCGAGTGGATTCAATTTAGATATCATATAAAACATGAAATGGCGGTATAAGGTGTGTGGTTGTGTTTAGTGCGGCCGAAAGTGTGCAGCTGTGTGTATTGAAAACATAAAACATGTAATAGCCGCCAATGGGTTTAAATTATAATGTACTATAATTTATGTCAAAGAGCTCGCTTTGAGGCTTTGCCTTATTCATATTAAAATTGGCATAGAGACAAACCATCCTGTCCAGCGCAATCTTGCCATTCTTTATGCTATTGCCAGCTCTATTTTAGCATTTCTATATTAAAAATAATAATTTGTGATTTCAAACCAGCAAAATTAAAATGTTTAGACAGTAGTATCATTGTTGCTTGTTGAACATGATGTTTATTTACTGGATAATTATTATCTGTATTGTTTGATAGAAAGATGAAGAAGATGATGTATATCAGATGGTGGACGAAGAGGAATATTCAAAAATTGTCCGACAACGTCAGGAAGAGGATTGGATAGTTGATGATGGTGAGATAAAATACATTTTGGCAGTCCTATCATATGCTTTAGGCCAATTAATCCCGAAGAATATATTGTTATTAGAACAAATCAAGTTTTTGAATGATGGAAAAAAAACTTAGTGAAACTATAGTATATGAACATGTGTATTGTATTTCTGATGGATTTTTTGTGGCTGCCACCAACATGATAAATGTAATGCCAAAAACTTGCTACCAGTAATTAAGATGCTTCTTTGTAACTGTCAGGGTAACTTAAAAGAGGAAAAAAGACCTTCATTTGATATACATATTTGAATATGGTATTTAGTATGGTGCTCCTAGGGACCTCCTTATATGATTCTAATGACATTTATCAAGTTTCAACTGAATACCTTCAGTAGTTTCAAAGGTAAATAATGCATGTAACTCTTTAATCCCACTCAGTTATGTTTTGTAGATGGGAGCGGTTATGTTGAGGATGGAAGGGAAATATTTGATGAGGAACTGGCAGATGACCAGTTTGCTAAACCAGATAGTGAGTAAAAAAAGAGAATATTGTGCTTAGTTTTGCTTGTTTATCATAGTTGACCATGGATTTTTTTTGGCTTATTTTATAGCCATTATTGGGCCAGATTCCCAACTGAAAATAGTATATTATTTTCCTTATCCACAGGAAAAAAATCCCAATTGAAAGTTGAAAAATAAAAATATTGAATACGAATTCTAAAATCTTTGCAAATAAAGGCTTCTTCACTGTAATAGTGCTTAAATCTTTGAAGATACCATCATAGACAGTAAGTTTGCATCCATTTGATCAAAATTTCAGTCGTGCATTTTTCCCATTTTTTAACAAAACATTGCTGAAATTCCCAATTCCATGTTTATGGGTCATGTTCCCAAAATCCTGGAAAAAAATTCCCTGTTTACAATCTTATATATAAAACTACTCATAACATGTCTGAGATAAAGGATTTATTATTCATGAGAAAAATGATTTATCATTTATGATATAAAGGATTTATCATTCAAAAGACAAATGTGAACCATATATATGACATAAAGTATTTGACCAGTAAAATTGGCTGAGGCTATAAATAAATTTTCATACTTTTCCTCATAGGAGGATGATATTCTTAGTGTTTATGGTGACATTATGTATTTTGTATTTAATTTATAGAGAAAAAGGAAGACAAGAAGAAAAAGAATCCCAATATAATGAGACCTGGATCAAAACCAAAACAAAATATTAAGTCAATGTTTATGGCACAGGCAGCTACAGGCAAGAGGAAGCCAGAGGTAACTTTAATTGCAGGCATTTTTTTAGCTCGACTATTCGAAGAATAGGGAGAGTTGTTGTACTCACCAAGGTGACAGTGTCGCACTTTTGTTAAGTTTTTCGAGTGCAAGAGTTGGTATCTCCACCTAACTACTCTTGGGAATGGGTTGAAACTTCACACACCTATTTTAGAGAATAATATGTCACTATCTAAGGCCTGTTACTTTTAATTTGGATTTTGACAAAAATACAGCCTGTCATAAAAATTTTACATGTAATGATTAATCAGGCTCTTGTTTTACTTTCAAGCTGTTGTTAAAATACCTAAGAGGAAGGTTAGTGATAGCCAGTAGATGACCCCTATTAATTTTGAGTTAGAGGTCAAAGTGATAAGTGTGAAATACTTATCTTTTGGGTAATTTGAGAAGGAATAAGCATTGATATATGACACTTGGTCGGACATTGGCCAAGGCTAGTAGATTAACCCTTTGATTTTGAGGTTGCAAGGTCAGGTTCACAATGACAATAAAAATCCTTGTTCAATCAATACGAAAAAATCTTCCTTGTCTTTGAGAATGCCTTCACTTATCTTTGGCTGAAATTTGTAGAGTTGAATGATACTAAGTTGTGAGAATGTCAGTGGGAAAACAGAACATTGATAGGGCTAAGATGAGGCTGAAATTTGGACCCATTCCCTTTCCAGAAAGTGTATATTTACCCTTATTTCTGAAATATCTATAAACTGCAGCGTTATTTGTTAATTAGTGAACATGAAATATTTATTTTGTGATTTGTGTTTTCAGTGTTATTTTGTCAATGTTCTGTAAGTATTAAAATTCTGTACATTTTATAGAAAGATGTCAGTCTTAAAGGGGATGAACTATTGGGTGATTTGATGAATGAGCTGCACAGTGGACCATCAGAAATAGCAATACCTAAACCTGTAAAACTTACAAAACGACCACTAGTTCAACAGTCTGCAAGGTATAATCAAACACTTAATACATCTGAGGCTATTGGCAGTTATGATGTGCTAATGTCACCAGATATAAGTCATGGCAGCCTGCACAACTGTGTTAGCTGCTCAGTTTTAATCTTCTATAGATATTTGAAATCCATTGTCTGATTGAATATGGATGTTGAAATGCATTGAATATGGATGTTGCAATGCATTGAATATGGATGTTGAATCCATTAAATATTGATGTTGCAATAAACTGGTCCAAATCTTAAACTTGTCAAGTCCATTATGCAAATTTAGTTGTGTAAGGGTTGATTGATATTGTTTTAAGACCAAAATTAAGAATTCAGAGAACTGTCTGTGCAGAAGGACAAGTGATAATCATAATTTCAGTCATAAGTTCTAATTTGCACATGCTGCCAGTGGAGGTGGGAAAAGACCTAAGCTTCTTGAGTTTTGGAAAAAAAACTATAGCTAAAGTTGATAATTTTGGAAGTGAAATAGCTGGTGTAAGTTTATCTTTTTGGAAAAACAGCATGATTTCAATGAAAATTTTCATTGGGAAGAGGCCTTCTATAGGCCCATTTTACATAAAGGGGAAAATCACAGAATTGTTGTGCATATATTGCTTTTTTCATTACTTTAATATACAACAGAGATGAGAATAAAATGTTTACATGGATAACATTTTTATACCCCCAAAAACGAAGTTTGGGGGGGTATATAGGAGTCACCCGGTGGTCGGTCGGTCGGTCCAGACGTCTGTTGCATTTTCCTTGTCCGGAGCATAACTTGAAAACTAATGGTTGGAATTCAATATAACTACATACAATGGTCAAGCACATTGAGAGGAAGTGCAGTGCACAAGAACCATAACTCTATCTTGACTAATTACAGAGTTATTGCCCTTTGTTACTTTTCCTTGTCAGGGGCATAACTTGAAAACTACTGGTTGGAATTCAAAACAACTTAATACAATTGTCAAACACAATAAGGGGAAGTGCAGTGCACAAGAACCATAACTCTATCTAAAGTAATTACAGAGTTATTGCCCTTTGTTGCTTTTCCATTGCTTTTTTTTTTTGTCCGTTGCATTTTCCTTGTCCGGAGCATAACTTGAAGGACTAATGGTTGGAATTCAATATAACTACATACAATGGTTCAAGCACATTGAGAGGAAGTGCAGTGCGTAAGAAACATAACTCTATCTTGACTAATTACAGAGTTATTGCCCTTTGTTACTTTTCCTTGTCCGTGGCATAACTTGAAAACTACTGGTTGGAATTCAAAACAACTTCATACAATTGTCAAACACAATAAGGGGATGTGCAGTGCACAAGAACCATAACTCTATCTAAAGTAATTACAGAGTTATTGCCCTTTGTTGCTTTTCAATTGCCTTCTTTTTTTTGTCCGGAGCATTACTTGAAGACTAATGGTTGGAATTCAATATAACTTCATACAATGGTCCAGCACATTGAGAGGAAGTGCAGTGCACAAGAACCATAACTCCATTTTGACTTATTACAGAGTTATTGCCCTTTGTTACTTTTCCATTGCTTTCTTTTGTCCGGACCATAACTTGAAGACTTATTGTTGGAATTCATTATAACTTCATACAATGGTCAAGCACATTGAGAGGAAGTGCAGTGCATAAGAACCATAACTCCATCTTGACTAATTACAGAGTTACTGTCCTTTGTTACTTTTCCTTGTTCAGAGCATGACTTGAAAACTACTGGTTGGAATTCAAAACAACTTCATACAATGGTCAAGCACAATAAGGGGAAGTGCAGTGCACAAGAACCATAACTCCATCTTGACTAATTACAGAGTTATTGCCCTTTGTTACTTTTCCTTGTCCAGAGCATAACTTGAAAACTACTGTTTGGAATTCAGTACAACTTCATACAGTTGTCAAGGACATTCAAAGGAAGTGCAGTGCACAAGAGCCATAACTCCATTTTGACAAAATACAGAGTTACTGCCCTTTGATACTTTTCCTGGTCTGGAGCATGACTTAAAACTACTGGTTGGAATTCAAAACAACTTCATACAATGGTCAAGCACAATAAGAGGAATTGCAGTGCACAAGAACTATAACTCTATCTTCAGTATTTATAGAGTTATTGCCCTTTGTTCTTTTTCTTTGTCTTTCTGGACTTATTACAGAGTAATTCAATTAAACTTCATCAATGGCCAACCACATTGAAAGGAAATGCAACATACATGAACCACAATTATCTTTAATTGCCCACAACCATAACTCTATGTTTCAATTCTTTTACAAGGTATTCTGTTACTAGTAACATCCTCATTTCCGAAGCAGACTTGTGGGGGTATTAATCACATTTAGTGATAGTTCTAGTTTAGCAAGTTGTACTAATTTGTGACATACTTATATTCTAATATTAATTTATTTTAGATCCCCACATATGCCATTTAGTACAAGACCAGTAAAAATGGGACCAAAACCAACATCTAGTGGTGACAACACTTTTAAAGTAAAGGTATATGTTGTTTACTTCATTTTATTCAAGTATTTTCTTTAGAAAACAAAAAAAATTAATTCATGAATTTGTCTGAGTAATGCTTACATGAGGGAAAAGGCTTTATTGACTACGTTCTAATTTAGGAAAATTGTTTTTTATGAGCTTAGTTCAAATTGGGATTTGGTTTTAATTTGAGAGAAAAAGCAAATCGGTATTAGTTAAAGTTGTGTTTAAAAGTAGCCTATTCCATCTTTAAAAGAAACATGATTATCAGCAAGGCAGTTTTGAACTACTTTGAATAAGAGATTATAACGGTTCTTCAAAAGTAGCTGTAACTGCAATAATACTGCCTAAACTTTATCAATGTAAACATACTGATATATTGTAGATTGTACTTTGCTATGTAAGGTACCAAGTATCACTTTAACACATTAATGTTTCAACGTCAACAGGGCCTACCAAAGCCAGTTATAAAGCAAGAGCCTATGGATGAATCACCACAGATTGAGGAGTACGATAGTCAGCCAAGTCCTGTGGTGGGAGATGAGAAAGAAAATATTGAGGAAAATTTTGAAGGTATTTGTACATCACTTGTGGAATGAATGAAAATATTAAGTTATCTTTTTACCAGTAGACCCAACAAAAAAAATCACAGAGGCTCATATAATTATTAAAGTATAATAATTTTTTTCGCTTGATATTGGATGTTATATTAAATGAATCTATAGTAAGTATCTTTTAACTTGCAGCACACAAAATAACTAGAAGTTAAGCTATTTATCATGTTTTTAATATTGGAAAAGCATTTCAAAAAAAAAATCAGTAAATTTTTTTTTCTTTTTCTTTTTCAAGATTTGAGTGGGATGGAGTTTCAGGATGATGACTTTAATGAAGAAGAGATGTCAGATGTTAAACCAGTCAAAGTTAAGCTGGAACCAGGCATTATCAAGCAGGAACCAGGACTCATAAAGCAGGAACCAGGAATTAAACAGGAGCCAATGACCAATATCAAAGTGAAAGCTGAAAAGATGTAATTATCTATTGTTAAATTTCATTGAAAGAAAAAGAAAAAATGTAGTTTTTGACGCTGGTTTAAAATCATTTTGTTGCATTCAATGTTGTAGGTAGAAATCTTTAATGTGTAGAAGTAATGACTCAAGAAAGGTTTGTTGTTGGGCCATGGTTTGTTTTGTTGGCTTTTAAGTCGTCACTGCTTATGTCATCAGATTACTAGTTGAGGAAGATTTCCATGCATTATTTCTGGAACAAGCAGGCACCTGAGTAGAACTATAAATATTACAAAAGCTACATGTAGCTAGATATCTTCCTCACATGAAAAAAGAATCCAATTTCCAGAGGGATTCAAACCCACAGCAGTAAAAGGCAAATTGTTCAAAGTCAATGACTCAGTCACAGATGCCTCCTTTTCAACCATTGTTGCCACGTGTTAGTGTCATGATTGATGTACAGGAACTTTGGGTCTTTTTGTTGTAATAAAGTATGAAGGATTTTATATGGCATAACAGTATCTGCAATGTATTCAGAAAGTGTAATATGATATGTTACTACTTTTACAGTCTATTTTGGAGAAAGTCTGAAATTTTTTGTTTACTGAAACCCATCATGATTTGATTATTAGGTCTATTGAGTCAGTGACAACTGGATGGGATAGTTTCCAGGACAACAGTTCAGCCAGTCAGACTGACATTCAAGTTGATACTTCACAGATTCCTATGATTACCAAGGAAAATGGGGAACAGGTGCTTCGATTCTATTGGCTCGATGCATACGAGGACCAGTATAGACACCCAGGTTAGTTAAATTTAAAATGTTCAGGTTGATTGTAAAGAATCTTACTATGTAAGGTTACAGGTCTTGAGCTCGACTCAGATTACATTTGTGTCTTAAATAGTGCACATATGGCATTAAAGTGTCTGTATGATTAAAACTTAATGAAAATTGTCCAAATATTATTTATACTAAATCCAAATGTACCTTAAAATTATTTGGTTTATACTTAATACCCAACTAAACAGGTAAGTCGTCTTCGAGGAGTAAACAGTTAGGTTGTGATACATTTAGACAAGGATTATGTCAATAATTATACATTTTCAACTCTTCAGCAATACATACAGACATGTTTTTCACAGTTAGTTGAAGAGAATTGCAATTTAAATGTTCTTACAGAAGCTTGAAGTACTGCTTAAGTTGTTGTCTTCTTATGTCTTAATTGATATATTTTCATTGATGTTTTTATGCTAGCCTGTTTTGGTAAAATGGTTACAATGTTTGCATTTTCAATATTTTCAGGAATTGTACATTTGTTTGGAAAGGTTTGGGTAGAAGAGGCCAAAATTCATGTAAGCTGTTGTGTGACAGTTAAAAACATTGAGAAACGACTTTTCATATTGCCCAGACCTACAGTAAGTTGAGGACTAATTTATTTATGTTTTATCCTTACCATGCTAAATATCTTAAATTGATTTGTCCATCTTTCAATTTGGACAAATCCATTATCATTTTTAGGGAAATTTTCCTAATTTTAATTGTCTGAATTTGAATTGCAAACAGTGCAGGCCATCAGACTGCATTGAAGTGCCAGTCTATCATGGTCTGCACTGGTATCATAGCAATTACAGGGTGTTCATAATCATCAGTTGAAATGCTGTTAAAATCTGTTGTATTTTCAGCAAGTAGATGAAAATATCTCTCTTGACCTTTGGCCAATTCATTTATTTTTGTTGGCTTAGCTGTTACCTCACATAAAACTGAAACCCTGCATGGGTAAAATCAAGTTGCTTCTAGCATGCTGAGAGTTGAGGAAAGTAATGACCATTTTGAAATGACGTTTTGCATCATTGCCAGAAGTTTCCTTAGGTTGAGGGTTATGCTATAATACAAAAACATGTATCCATTGGAGGTGCATATGATAAGTCAAGGCTTTGTGATTCATACATGTTTATAGCTTTCATTTGTTCTGCCAGTTTTAACCCATTTCATGCTAAATTGACATAAATACTAATGAACATGACTTTCTATGAATTTTAAAACACTGCATTCAAAAGATTTCAGTTTTAAAAGTTTTGTGAAATATTACAGGATAATCATTGATTGTATATTACAGAGGATGTGTATGAAAACAAACACAGATACAGGTTTTGAGGTGGGAATGGTGGATGTATACACAGAATTCAGTGAAAAAATTGTCAACAGATATAAAATTGGGAAATTTAAATCAAAGGTAAATACACATGAATTGTTGAATCTTTAATGTGTAATTATGGTCTTTGTAGCATTTTTTGAATAAATTAGAATGGTTATCTACACATGAAGGAACCTGTCTGAAACAAATCTTTTAGTTTATACAGAATTTATTTTAGTGTGATTGTGTAGGAAGCTACAAGGTTATAGACACACTTTACAATCCCTTCTGACTACTTAGCAATGTGTGTCAAAACTTGCCCCTGTCAATGTTTTTTCCAAATCTTTTGTCAGGAATATTAAGTCATTTGTAACAGTAGTGGTTCTAACATGAAAGTCTTAGTTCTTTCTTCATTTATAAATTAGTAATATTATAATGTAAATATTTTGTTACAGCCAACCTCGAAGAATTATGCATTCGAAATAACAGATGTACCAGCAGAGTCGGAATATCTAGAAATCAGATATGAGGTAACAATCTATAGTTTATTAGGCTTATTTATATGTAGTAGTCCAGTGATTTTTTTCCCTATATTTTGCAGCTGAATAAAGGCTGTTTCCCCTAGCTCAAAATAGGTATATTTTCCCATTAAAGAGCTAATATTTTCCATTGAAATGCCCTGTGCACTTCTTCACCAGAACCATGACTTAACAGCATCTGACTTATCATATTAGCTAGAAGACAGAAAGCTGTCCCTATATACTATGCATTTTAAATTGAATTGAAATTGAAACTTTTATAAAATGTGTGGGTAAATTCCATTCTCAGTTGTTGGAATTTGATTTTCCCCTTTTCTGATTCATCATGCTATATTTTCCCCCATCAGAAAACCACAGGGTTTTTTATGCCACCGCAGCATCTGCGATGCGGTGGCATATAGCGATTCACCTGTGTGTGTGTGTGTTTGTTTGTGTGTGTGTGTGTTATATAGATTATATAGTGAACTTAAAAAATCTTCTTGTGAAAAACCACAAGTCCAATTGCAACCAAACTTGGCAGGATTGATCCTTGGGTGAAGGGCTTCCAAAGTTGTTCAAAGAATTTAATTCCATGCAGAAATCTGGTTGCCATGGCAACCAAAAGGAATTATAAGAATAAATTTAAAAAATCTTCTTGTAAAGACCCAAAAGGCCTAGAGCTTAGATATTTTGCATAAGGCATTGTCTGGTAGACCTCTACCAAGATTGTTCAAATTATAGCCCTGGGGTCAAAATCGGCCCCGCCCCGGGGGTCATTGATTTTCACTATATGTACATATAGTAAAAACTTAAAATACCTTTTTGTAAAGACCCATAGGCCTAGAGCTTAGATATTTTGCATAAGGCATTGTCTGGTAGACCTCTACCAATATTGTTCAAATTATAGCCCTGGGGTCAAAATCAGCCCTGCCCCGGGGGTCATGGATTTTCACTATATGTACATATAGTAAAAATTTAAAATACCTTCTTGTAAAGACCCAAAAGGCCTAGAGCTTAGATATTTTGCATAAGGCATTGTCTTATAGACCTCTACCCAGATTGTTCAAATTATAGCCCTGGGGTCAAAATCGGCCCGGCCCCTGGGGTCATTGATTTTCCTCATATTTACATAGTAAAAACTTATAGTAAAACCTCTAAAAAAATTTCTTCTAGCAATTGACAAGTGCTAGAGGTTAGATACTTTGCATGAAACATTGTGAAGTGAACCTCTAGCAAGAATGTTCAAATAATAGCCCTGGGGTCAAAATTGCCCCCGCCCCGGGGTCATTGATTTTCAATATATACATATAGTAAAAATTTAAAAAAATCTTATTGTCTGAAGGTACAAGGCTTAGAGCTTTAATATTTGTTAAATGATATCATCTATAGGTACTCTACCAAAGTTGTTCAAATTTTGCCTCTAGTGTCAAAATTAAAAGTGAACTTTGATATCAGCTGACCTAAATTTTGACAAAGTGAATTACATGTTGTCCTTTGAAGCAGTCATGAAATTTTAGGCTGTGTGAAATATGACCTTCACCACCAATTTCACTAGACTCAAGTGCATTGATATATTCCTACTCTGATCTTTTATTGAGTTAACAATAGATTTAACCACTAATCTGATAATAAGAATTAGATATGCATTATGACAATCTTCAATTGTTTAGAAACAAAAAAATCTGTTCCTACACTACTATTTAGTGTTGTATTATTGCGGTGGCATAGCATTTTTCTCAAATGCAATCTTGTTTTGAAATTGGAGAAAAAAAGTAACTGCAGTACTGCTCAATTGTGATTTTCTGATCAACTTGTAGCACTTGTGTTGATCATGTAAAGTTGTTTTCCCAGAATTGTGTCTTGAGTCCTCATGACAACTGTGAATAAAACTTCATGTATTCATTAAGGATGATACAGTTTACCGCCTCTCCGTGGTCGAGGGGTTAGAGTCAATCTCTTCTAATCCAGTTACCTCTCTGGCGTGAGTTCGATCTATGGGAGATGTTTGGTAGTTTAGCGCGGAGGAAGGTTGTCTAGTAATGGTGTAACTCTCCAGGAACGATGGCTATGAAACTACCCGCCTATATGACTGAAATACTGTTGGGAAAAGGCGTAAAATGAAACAAACAAAACCATAAAAGCACATTTGTGTAATTTTCCCTTTATGTAAATCTTATGTAAAAAAAATCTGAAAACTGAAGTTGTTTTTCAGGCGGAATTGAAGAATGTATATAATGTCATATTTTTGACTGCTCAAATAAGCAGTAACATGTGTAAAATATGGACAAACCGATCAAAATTTCTATATTTCTATAGATGAAAATGACTGTATTTTCAAAGTATACCTTGTTATATTAAACATCATTGGAATTGTTTGAAGGCATTCTGTGCCTCGGAAACAAATAATTATGCCCCCATTTCGAAGAAAAGGGGGTATATTGCTTTGCACTTGTCGGTCCGTAGACCAAATGGTTTCCGAGTGATAACTAAAGAACCCTCAGGCCTAGGAACTTCAAACTTGGTATGGTGATTGGTCATGACCAGTAGATGACCCCTATTGATTTTGGGGTCAAGGGGTCAAAGGTCAAGGTCACATTGACCTTGTAAGCAAAAACGGTTTCCGATCAATAACTAAAGAACGTTAAGGCCTAGGAACTTCAAACTTGGTATGGTGATTGGTCATGACCAGTAGATGACCCCTATTGATTTTGGGGTCAAAGGGTCAAAGGTCAAGGTCACATTGACCTTGTAAGCAAAAACGGTTTCCGATCAATAACTAAAGAACCTTAAGGCCTAGGAACTTCAAACTTGGTATGGTGATTGGTCATGATCAGTAGATGATCCCTATTGATATTGGGGTCAAGGGGTCAAAGGTCAAGGTCACATTGACCTTGTAAGCAAAAACGGTTTCCAATCAATAACTAAAGAACTTTAAGGCCTAGGAACTTCAAACTTGGTATGGTGATTGGTCATGATCAGTAGATGACCCCTAATGATTTTTGGGTCAAGGAGTCAAAGGTCAAGGTCACATTGACCTTGTAAGCAATAACGGTTTCTGATCAATAACTAAAGAACTTTAAGGCCTAGGAACTTCAAACTTGGTAGGGTGATTGGTCATGATCAGTAGATGACCCCTATTGATTTTGGGGTCAAGGGGTCAAAGGTCAAGGTCACATTGACCTCTTGGGTAAAAACGGTTTCTGATCATTAACAAAAGAACCCTTAGGCCTAGGAACTTCAAACTTGGTATGGTGACTGGTCATGACCAGCAGATGACCCCTATTGATTTTTGGGGTTAAGGGGTCAAAGGTCAAGGTCACATTGACCTTGTAGGTAAAAACGATTTCCGATCAATAACGAAAGAACCCTTAGGCCTAGGAACTTCAAACTTGGTATGGTGATTGGTCATGACCAGCAGATGACCCCTATTGATTTTGGGGTTAAGGGGTCAAAGGTCAAGGTCACATTGACTTTGTAGGTAAAAACGGTTTCCGATCAATAACAAAAATACCCTTAGGCCTAGGGACTTCAAACTTGATATGGTGATTGGTCATGATCAGTAGATGACCCCTATTGATTTTAGGGTCAAGGGGTCAAAGGTCAAGGTCACATTAACCTCTTAGGTAAAAACGGTTTCCAATCAATAACTAAAGAACCCTAAGGCCTAGGAACTTCAAACTTGGTATGATGATTGGTCATGACCAGTAGATGACCCCTATTGATATTGGGGTTAAGGGGTCAAAGGGCAAGGTCACATTGACCTTGTAGGTAATAATGCTTTCAAATCAATAACTTAAGAACCCTTTGGCCTAGGAACTTCAAACATGGTATGGTGATTGGTCATGACCAGCAGATGACCTATTGATTTTGGGGTCAAGGGGTCAAAGGTCAAGGTCACATTGACCTTGTATGTTAAAACGGTTTCCGATCAATTAACTAAAAACGCTTAGGCCTAGGAACTTCAAACTTTGTATGATGATTGGTCGTGACCAGCAGATGACCCCTATTGAGTTTTGGGTCAAGGGGTCAAAGGTTAAGGTCATGACCAGTAGATACTTGATAACCCTTATTAATTGTTTGATCACTGGGTCAGAAGTCATGCATAATAACCTTTTCACATAACTAATTGGCTGCTGATAGGGGGCATACATGTTTTACAAACATATCTTGTTTTTTCTATATTTAGTAAGAGCAGAGATGAGTTTTATTGTTTTATTATGTTTTGGTAATGAATTTAGAGCATGATAGGTACTTATCACCTGAAGTAACTAGCCCTGCATGTAAAATTATTGGTCATAACAGTAGCAAAATGTAAACAAAGTCTTATTTTGACTTCCATACATAGTATTAAATCACTATAACTATACTTATTCACAGATAGCAACAGAAGCAAAGTATGATTAGTTAATTGGCCATTGAGTGACTTTTTTGGAACCTAGCAAGATACCAAATAAAAAAACTTTTGAGAAATATAAAAAAGCATTTCTGGGGCATGATTGGTCTTTAATGATTCCTGTGGGTTTTTTTTTTCAGGCAGATGGGCCAGTGTTACCAATGGATCTTAAAGGAGAGACATTCAGTCATGTTTTTGGGACCAATACTTCTAGGTAATTACTGTGATAGATATCATTTTGTTTGAATTAAAGATCCAGTTTTTACATAGATAAATGATATATGACTGCCTAACTTGAGCAAGGTTTTAAGGGTCATAAGCCTCATTGAATCATAATGTTCTTCAATAGACCCTACAATGTATGTTTTATCATAATAACTTGTACAAAAATTATTCTGCAGAGGTATGATGGAACTGCACACAATTTAATTGAATCGTGATCAACAACTTCAACTGTAGATTTGAAGTTTTAAGCCAACTGCTTAAAGTGGATGCCACTCAGTCCAGGGGTCATGTGTTCAAACCATGGTTCATCATACTTCACCAGAACTGGTTAGTCCCATGAAGTAGAGAAAGTAGACTTAAGAAAGATATTTATGAACTACGGGAATTCTTCACATGCTTAAATAATGGGGCGTCGGCATCCGAGTGATCAAGGTCTTTGACTTCAAACCACTGGCCCCTCTTCACTGTGGGTTTCCAATCCTGACATTGACTTTTGGATTCTTTAATGTGAGGAAGTGTCCAAGTGCTTAAGGTCGTTAACTTCAAACCACTTGCCCCTTACCATTGTGTGTTTCCAATCCCGACAGGGACTTCGGATTCTTTCATGTGAGGAAGCTATCCAGTTTGCTTTTGGAACTTTGGTGGTACTTTCGAGGTGCCCATCTGTGCCTGAAATAATAAACAGAAGGTCACCTGAGGTTTTTCTCCGCCAGTAAAGCTGAGAGTCAACGTATGACTTATATTATGTTTGTATTATTATGTTTATATTATTATAACTTATATCAATTGTGTTTAAACTAAGAACCTGTCTAAATGTTGTACGGCCTCCGTGGTAGAGGGGTTAGAGTCGATGACTTCTAATCCAGTTACCTCTCTGGGGTGGGTTCGATCCCCGGGAGATGCTTTGGTAATTTAGCACGGAGGAAGGTAGTCTAGTACTGGTGTAACTCTCCAGGAGCGATGGTTAGGAAACTACCCACCTATATGACTGAAATACTGTTGGAAAAAGGCGTAAAATGAAACAAACAAACTGTCTCATTGTTTGTGTTGCTGACATAGAGTATGCTTGTCTTTACAGCTTGGAAAGATTGTTAATAGATAGGAAGATGAAAGGTCCTGGTTGGTTAGATATCAAATGTCCACGTAAGTAACCTCTTTATAAATAATTGCTAAATTATACTAAAAAATAAATTATGAAGATAAAACAAATTATTAATGTAATCTTAAAGCAGCAAACCTCCATATTCATGCTAACTTAATTGAAAATTTTGAAAAATGTATGTGAAAGTAAAATATTGTGAAGTGAAAAAAAGGAAGTAATTTACTCAATGAAAATGGCGCTTACAGTCAATGTTAATTACCAAAAAGAGGTAAAACTATGCAAAATTAGCCCTTACTGCATTATTCAGGCAGTAGAAATATGGATATGAGCAATACAAAATTGGTCATTAATCACACATAACTTGTAAATTATTACTTGTATCCTAAATCATTTTACTTTTCTTAAAATCTTAGTACATTTTTCTTGTGTTTGATTTTCTTGAAGTATTTTGACTCATTTGGAGGGAACCTTAAAAGCTATATTTAACTTTGTTGGCATACATTTTATATGTTAACTTTTTCATAGAAAGCTTAGGTTGTCAATAACATTTAATAATGAATAAAGTAACATTTAGTTGAGTATTTTATAGATTGTATTGTACTTTATTTCCAGAAATAACGAACCCTCCTGTTAGTTGGTGTAAGTTGGAGGTAAGTAATTCTTATGAATGCTCTTTTACTTTCTGTTGCAAAGAAAATACTCTTTAAATCACGATTTAAAAATTGACTTTCTATAGGCTATTCTTTAGCATATAAAGTCTCCTATTATTTCCTTGATGACAATATTTCTTATTTCTGTCATCAATTACCAGTGCATCAAAATATAAAATTTTGATGTTTACCTTATTTGACATATTTTATTTGTAAAAACAAAGTTTATTAAAGTTACAAATCCCAGAAACACTCACTAGGTAACTTTCATTTCAGTAATTTGAGTCAGTGAACTATTTTTTCCTAACAATATACAGGTTGTCATTTGTAGTTCTATATTTTTCAGGTTTTTGTGACAGGACCAGATGGGGTTACTGTATGCACAGATCAAAATCTTACCCCACCACCTCTTACAATTATGACGATGAATATGAGAACTCTACCCAACAATAAAACCCATCAAAATGAGGTAAATTAAACATAAACAGTTGTATGTCCCAACAAGCAGTATACCTGATTTATCTTGCTAAAATATCTATATTTTCTCCAACTTAGGGGATATTGTCTATTTTCTAGATTTAAAGTGTTCCATTGCTTATGGTACCAAAAATTTTGTTAGTTGTTTGATGAAGTATAAATTGTTGTAAGTTATATATATTGCTAATCATATATTCACAACCATAAATTCTGTCTAAATCTTTCATGATGAATATATATTACTAAACATTGTAAATTGCTTTCTTTGATTTCTTAACAAATTATTTTCATAAATTTGCAGCAACTATTGATTTAGATTGTATAAACATGTTTGTCTAATGAAATGCAATGATACAAACTAGGCACGAAAGATTTGGGCTTGTTGAAGACTTAACAGAGTTGGGTTTTTTTTCCAGCAGGAATTAGTAAAATGTGGATCTCTTTAATGTTCTCTGATGTAATGATTGTGTTATTTTATTCCTCAGATTGTAGCTGTGTCGTGTCTGATCCACAATTCTTTCCATATGGATAAACCTGCCCCAGAACCAGCTTTCCAGCAACATTTCTGTGGTAACTATTACTGATAAATATGTATAATAAGTGGATTTTGTTTCGAAGTTAGACATTTTTTTAAAAATAATTGGATGATTCATATAATCTAACATGATTTAATATCCTTTACTGTCCCCCTGTCATGCCCTATTTGTGCGCTTATTTGCTATTACCTTAAATAAGTTCTGTCTATGATTAAATTTTACACTCAATGAAAGTTAATTTAAGATTATGACCAGATGAAAATCAAATGTGCACTCAAATTTATAAAATTTTCAGCACATAAATTTATCAAAGTGTTTAGAATAACACGATAATTAACCATCGCTCTGAAAACATTTGAGCCGTGTCACAACAAAACCAATATAGTGCGTTTGCGAACAGCATGGATCCAGACCAGACTGCGCGGATGCGCAGGCTGGTCTGGATCCATGCTGGTCGCAAACCCATTATGTTGGTTTTGTCATGACACGGCTCATTTTTCAATTATGTTTCAGTTATCAGTAAGCCAAATGACTGCATATTTCCCTGGGACTTCAAGGACAAAGTTCAACGAGAAGTAAGTTAACTGACATGATAAGAGCAGATATGCTAGCATATGGAAAGGTTTATGGTTAGACTCTGGTGCCTACTCCTGTCTGAAATATTTATGTAGAAGATCTTGAGTTTTCCTGAACTAATCTAGTTGAAAATAGTGATTATAAAACCCAGTACCCGAGGGGGGAGGAGATTTTGATGTGTAATCTACATGATTTAAATAACCTTACTGTATTGCAAGCATATGTGGTATGCTCCTCTCAATATAGAAAGTGTAAGACTGAGATATACACAAAATATTTCTTAATTTAACTACATCACTAATTGATATTTAGTTAGAATAATTCTTTTTTGAAATCTCTTGATTGGATAAGTCTTGTTACTGTGAATTTGTTTGATTGCAACTTCATAACTTTGTAAATTGTTCAGTCCTTTTTATTCTTACAAAATTTAATGGTACATAAAATGATAAAATTACATTAAATTTTATTAGTAATTTAAGGGGTTGAAACTCTTGTCAGGGTTAAGTCATTATTTTCATGAGCATGAAACTACACTCAGTGGCTTAGTACTGCTTGGTTCCAGGAACAGATTTGTGAGTGCTTTAATAAGCTAATGGCTAATGGCGTACAGGATAATCAAACTAAACCAAATTAATAAAAACTATGGATTTTAAAGAAGTTTTTTAGAATATAAGAGAAATGAAACTATTAATATTTAAGCAGCTACCAGTGTTAACTCTAAGAACTTTTTATTCGCCTGGCACTGATATTGGCAGTTTATGTCTAATTTGAACAACCTCTCAGAATTCAGATTATTTATTATATATATTCCATTGTTAGAGTAAGAAGATGAAAGTTGAAGTATTACCTACAGAAAGGGCTCTACTGGGGTTCTTATTGGCTAAAATACACAAGATTGATGCTGATGTTATAGTGGTAAGTAAAGTGTTGTAAAAGAAAAAAAATATGTTAAAAATGGTGTTTATATGACAGAATAATTTTTTTTTAATAAACTTAGTCTCTTAATGGCATTATCAAGAGTTTTCTAAATATACAAATATTGAAATCTAGAGGTTGCATATAAGTATTTCATTGGGACAGTGGTTCTACCAAAATGCATATTTTTGACTGAAATAATATATTGAGAATTATCTTTGTTTTGCTTCCACTAATAAGTAATAACAGGTTTTTCATTATTAATAGATTTGCAATCCATATCATCGGTTGAAATGCTATTAAAATCAGTTGTAATTTTAGCCTGTAGATTAAGATATCCCCGTTGACCACTAGCCAACTTGGTTGTTTTCAGGTTCAGATAAATATAAAATCCCTGCTAATAAACTGGAGTCAGTATGAAGACTTTGTCAAAATGCTTATACCTCAATCAAAAATAAATCTTTTATCAAAGGGCTACTTGTAGATTTGTAGCAGTATTTGTGAAGTACATACATTTGTGGTAAGAGCTATTTACCATCTCCTGTAACAGATGTAAGTATATTTTTCAGGGTCATGATATATTTGGATATGACCTGGATGTATTATTACACAGAATAAATGCTAACAAAATACCACACTGGTCAAAGATAGGAAGATTGAAAAGAACTGTGATGCCAAAACTATCTGTAAGTAGATTGTTTAATTTTTGAAGAATAAGTTTTTTAATGGATTTTTACTGACTTATTTTGAAACTGTCCATTGCAAATATGGATTTTGTCATAAAAATTAACGATAAAATTGACTAGTACAGTAAAGAGTTTCTTCAGATTGGATGGAAGTTTTACTGATGGTCCAAAACAGCATGTTAGATATCCTAGTTTTTCTATGAATAGCTCATATTTCTTCCCACTTTCTTTGAAATTTAATCCTTGTTTTATAACTTGTGTCTCACTGTGTAAGGTATGAATACCATGAGGGACTTTGAAATTCTTACATGCAAGGGAGCTATGCAGTTAACTCATGTGAGATTGATTATTCTACCCAGGTGCAGGCTTGTGCCTAAAATAATGTACAAGGGCACTTGAGTTCATTGAAAGTCTCCATATGACCTATACATGTACTGTGTTAGTGCGAAAAAATTGTTCAGTTTGACTTACTATCACAAGTAATTTAATGAAATAATATTAGACAATGCTGATTTTCATTAAACAGTGAGGCAGACCACTGCACCAGGAAAGCTTATAGATAAGTTTTATGACCCTAACAGTGTGCCTCTTTGAAATTTTGTAACAGATAATCTTGTTTTTACAGAGTCATGCTGGTAGAGGATATGTAGACAAATCAGCGACGTGTGGACGTATTGTATGTGATATTAAAATCTCAGCGAAGGAACTTGTGAGATTAAAGAGTTTTGACTTGACTGAGCTAACTTCACAGATTATTAAACAGTCTCGCGTTGATCTGGATTTTGAAACCATCAGAAATATGTACAGGTAGGCCAGTACTATATACCTTATAATTCTTCAGCTTTTAGATGCTTTATCATTAACAATTAATTTGCCTTTGCCATAGAAATTATTTAAATTGCAAAAGAAATAGTCAAATTCAAGTAAGTATGCTTTCATATACTAAACAAATCCTATCTCTTTTATGGAAGAAAATAAAGGAAATTAAAAATTACAACATATTTAATCTTTTAAATATTATGTAAAGAAAAAATGGAGAAAAATAATGAAAAAAAGTCAGATGACATTTTCATATACTAATCATGAATATTAAAGCTTCATAGAGAAAAGATTTTACTCATCTTGAATGCAGTGAAAGTGTTAATAGGGATATACTGTCATGTCTTCGACATCAGTATAACCTGAAAGTAAGGTTAGAGGAGTAATAACTTTGTATAAAAAAGAACAACTTTTTATCCAATTTTGGGGGAAGAAGATTTGAGCTGTGTCATGACAAAACCAACATAATGGGTTTGCGACCAGCATGGATCCAGACCAGCCTGGGCATCTGCGCAGTCTGATCAGGATCCATGCTGTTCGCTAACAAACTCTATTACAAATAGAGAAACTGATAGGGAACAGCATGGATCCTGATCCATGCTGGTCGCAAACCCATTATGTTGGTTTTGTCGTGAAGCGGCTCATTGTCTTACATTATGATGGTGTATTTTTCTTGCAGTAATTCAGAGATGTTGTTAAAGCTGATAGAGATGACATTGGTGGACTCGAGTCATATATTGAAGATAATGTACGAGTTGAACGTCATACCTCTTGCCTTACAGATTACATCAATATGTGGAAATGTCATGGTATGTAACTCTTATACTTTTCACACTATCTCCTTATAAAATAGACTGAGCAGTCAATTGTATTATTACACAGTGATGTGAAGAATAAGTAGGGCTGTCATTGATGGAAAATTTTGTATTGATATACAGCTGAATATTAACAAAATATCGATATAATATGGCCAAAAACTCTTTTAACATGATTCCCAAGAGAAGTGACCCTTTTTTTAACTAACAAAATTTAACTTTATCCAGGCTATTGTTTTACTATCAAGCACTGAGAATAATCAAGCGTACTGTCCTACAGACTTAAATAGAAATATATATTACAAAAAAGGTCACACATTTTACCACATTGACCACCTCTGGCCCACCTACTTTGATTGAGAATTTTATCCAAAACAAGAAAAATATGAATCAATTTTATATTGGCATGAAAATCAGCCAAAAATATCTGTGGCAGGTGTGGAATTCTGTTGTACAAATATGTATATATTTGTATATGCTTGTATTAAAGACACCTTTCAGGCTTCTGTTTTTCATTTCATGAAATTAACAGTGTTGCATCTAGGCCGCGCGATTGAGCGATTTGCGCATTTTTTATGCAGATCGCGCATTTAAATGAAGTCAGTGCGCGCCAAGTCGCGCATCTGACAATATTTTCAATTTAATTCAGTTTTTCTTCATCGGGATCTTAAAAGCGTCAGCCATGTTTGTTTTCCCCTTTATGGTTATTACTAAAATAACCCAATCGCATGTTAAACAGCCCCCCCTAAGTTTACCTCGGGTGTTTTTTTAAATAAATTTGTCAATATTTTTTTTTTTCTATTTTCCGGGTTTTTGGGGCGAAAGATAGCTTTTCAAAAATGCCCCGAAAAGTTTTAAATGAAATTTTTTTCGGTATGTCATATTAAAAAGGTAAATTTTGTCCCCATTTTTTCAAGCCCCCCACTTTTTTAAAATTGAGGGGGAGACAATCCCCCAAATTTAAATTCTGATAAAAACTAAAATTAAGATATTTTTTATAAAAATTTTATAGAGTAGGAATTTTTGGAGGCAGGGAGAGGAAATAAATCCTTCTTTTGCTGTTTCTCCGAGAAAATTCCCCTTGTCCGACAAAGAATACAAGAAAAAAGCTGTAGTGGTGAGTATAATGTTGATTCAGGTATTTGAATATAATTAGAAAATTGATTTCAAGTTATAGTTATTTTCAATGAAGATAAGGTTTTAATGTTATAATAATAAATATCTAAACTTGTCAGTATTGTACAATTCTATTTAGATGTTTTTTTTATGAAATTAAACTAGATGAAAATGTGTTAAGATTGGGGAATCAGATAAATTTTATGATTAACATCTGGTTCATTTGTCATGTAACTTATATATGAGTGTAGATGTATGTTTGACTAACTGCATTTGGTGGAATAATTCTTTGTAGACAGTAGTCATGTAAATTTAAATATAAATTTCTGTGAAAGTTTCATAGTTTTCTTGCCTGTTTTGTTCTGCCTATTTAAGCATAAGCAAATTACATCTTCATTCTATGAAGCCTAGCCCCTGAATATAACATATCTCCGCACAAGAGCTTTATTTTGAGCTTTCGAAAAAAATTGTGATCCTTATTTAAGCTTTAAAGGTCAAATTATATACAACAAAAAACAAAACTATTTGTAGTGAACATTTATAGTTTGTATAGAAAGGGTGTGAATGCCATGTTTATTATGACTACATTTTGGTTCAAGTTAAAATATTAGATGTTTATATTTGTACAGCAAGTAGAGGAAGGAGATGAGGAAATAGATTCAAGTAAATCTAAGGCAGGTCAAGGTCGTCGTAAACCAGCATACGCCGGAGGTCTTGTGCTTGAACCTAAAAAAGGTAATAAAGTTCGTGTAGAAGTTAAAGGTTGAATACATCAAGATTCATATTGTAAAATGCTTTTCCATACATTGCGTAGTTATTTTGATAGAAGATTGAAAAACAGTATTTTCACATCATAATTAAATTAATATAGTTTAGGCAGAACATAGCATAAAGTGTGAAAAATGCAGTTTCTTCATTCCGGCATCTGTCAGGCAAATTCAGGATACTTGAAGCTTTGTTTCTTTTATTTAAAATTCTGCATAAAATAAGCCAGTAAAGGATATGCATTTAAGACTAAGTTTTACAGTTGGATTGGATGTGAAATAACTTGAATATTTTAAGCTCACCCGAGCATATGCTCAGGGTGAGCTATTAGGATCACTCTTCGTACGTTGTCCGTTGTCAGTTCACACTTTTCAAACTACATCTCCTCTGAAACCATAAGGCAGATTATAATGAAACTTCACAGGGATGTTCCTTGTGTGAAGCCTTAACAAAGTTGTTCAAAGAATTCCATTCCATGCAGAACTCTGGTTACCATGGCAACCAAAAGAAAAAACTTTAAACATCTTCTTTCTAAAAAACCAAAGAGCTAGAGCTTAGATATTTGGCATGAAACATCTTCTAGTGAGTGTCTACCAAGTTGTTCAAATAAAAGCCCTGGGGTCAAAATTGGCCCCGCCCCAGGGGGTCATTGATTTCCCTATATGCATATAGTAAAACTTAAAAAAATCTTCTTCTAAAAAACCCACAGAGCTAGAGCTTAGATATTTGGCATGAAACATGTCTAATGGATGTCTACCAAGTTTGTTCAAATAAAAGCCTGGGGTCAAAATTGGCCCCGCCCCAGGGGGTCATTGATTTTCCCTATATGCATATAGTAAAAACTTAAAAAAATTTCTTTTAAAGAACCCAAAGAGCTAGAGCTAAGATATTTAGCATGTAACATGTTCTAATGGATGTCTACCAAGTATGTTCAAATAAGAGCCCTGGGGTCAAAATTGCCCCCCCCCCCCCCCCCCCCCCCACCCCCCCCCGGGGTCATTGATTTTCCTTATATGTGTATAGCAAAAACTAAAAAATCTTCTTTGAAAAAAAACAAATAGCTTGAGTTTAGATACTAAGCATGAAACATCTTCTAGTGAGTGTCTACACAGTTTGTTCAAATAAAAGCCCTGGGGTCAAAATTGGCCAGCCCCGGGGTCATTCCTTTTCCTTATATGTGTTATACAAAAACTTTAAAAAATCTTCTTTGAAAAAAAACTCAAATAGCTAGAGTAAGATATTAAGCACGAAGCATCTTCTAGTGAGTGTCTACAAATTTTGTTCAAAAATAAAAGCCCCTGGGGTCAAAATTGGCCCCGCCCGGCTGACATTGATTTTCCTTGTATGTGTATAGCAAAAACTTAAAAGTCTTCTTTGAAAAAAAACTCAAATAGCTAGAGTTTAGATATTAAGCATGAAACATTTTCTAGTAAGTGTCTACAAAGATTGTTCAAATAAAAGCCCTTGGGTCAAACTGGCCCTGCCCCAGGTGTGTCATTGTTTTTAACTATATGTGTAAAGAAAAAAACTTGACCAGCTAGACCTTAGATGTTAAGCATGAAATATCTTCTAATGGGTGTC
>NW_026863836.1:0-34227 GCF_026571515.1 Ruditapes philippinarum | reverse complement strand
GTAGAAGGTTGTACAGTATTTTCCTTAGATCTTAAACAGCATATATATGTAACTTTTTATTTCTTTATGTCTAATTTGGCTAGTGACGTTCCAACATCATGTGTTAGATTTATTTGAGTTGTTGGTAAAACTCTTGATAATGTTTCCATCCTCTTCTCCTCTTTAGTTCCGTAAAAAATACTGGATATATCTGATTGTTTTCTACATGGCTGGAACCGAATACCAGGAAACTAATGGATAAGTTGAAAACTTAAAAATATCCCTTAAATTGTTATTTATTAAACGAATTCACCTTTACATCAGTATAAAATGAATGAGAATAAAAAAAGATTGGAGCACCACACTAAATACCGTATTCCGGTATATGCCGGACAAGGCGCTTGAATGATAAAGTGCTTAAATCTTGCCTTTTTATCCACTTAAATTTTAAAAGGTCTAATTCATATTTTCACACAGATTTATAAATGAAAAGCAATCGGCAAAAGTAACGATATTTGTTTATTCTGTGATCATGATTTTTGCAAGCGTCTATGTACTGTTCCAGTCATTAAATGAGTTTAATCCGTCTACCATGACATTTGCTGATGGGATTTGCTGTTCGAGATTGCCGCCAGAGCAATTAAAATAAACAAAAGGATTTAGTTGAAAAGGATGGGAAAGTTTCTTGGATAGTCATGGAGTAACGGAACGGTATATTCATTTCCGTGAGCCGGAACACTTTAAATTAAAAGTTAACGTATAAATAAATAAAGATTTGACAACAATAGCTCGACTAACTCGTTACTTATTTTGACGAAACTCAATATATTTAATCTTTATCGCTCCTTTTTAAAATCTGTTTATATCTGTTAAGCCAGCTACAAATCTGAAACGTATTATAATCAGAATACATATCTAAAAGTTAAAAAATGATGTACCTCAAATATGTTTTTCTTGTATTACGAAAATCGATATCAGCCCTTCTTGATTCACTTTTAAAAGAAAAAAAGAAAGAAAAAGAACTAACTTTCCATATTTCGGAGATTTCCTTCATACTTTTGGTGCATTAGGAATAAAATAATTATCAGACAAAAATCAAAAGTAGTTGCTCACAAACATGAGCTAACTAAACAATAAGGGACTATGCAAGATAGATCGCGTATTATAAGACTTTGATTCAATGACGATATTTGATCTATAGCATGTGAGGTAGATAAGCAATCGAAAGTAACACAGTGATGACAGAATATAAAATTTTAATGCAATCTTGTTTCAAATGAGTTGCTTGTATACGCTTTGCCTTATGATATTCTGAAATTAAAATCATAAAAATACTTATTACAACCGTTGCTTATTATAAAACTGCATTTGTAATACTTCGGAAAAAAGTGAATATTTTAATATAATAATAAGCTTGTATTTATGGTCATGTTTTTTTCTAAAAAAAAAACTATATTGGCTATTTCACTGTTTAAAGATTCAATTTTGCGCTATCCCTTAACGGGGAATGAAACCAACCCCACTGAAATCCAATAGACACAAAATATTTTTTAAGTCTTATAATGGCGTTATTGAACGCCGCCCTTCCTTGTTGATTTTGTCCATCATATTCAATATAAATTGGAACCTTGGCTTGATGTAATTTTTTTAAGCTTCCAATTTCAACAGAAAAGAAACATTTAAGATGTCCCTTCGCGACATGTTGATATCAAAACATTAATGATATTGTTCAATTGTCCTCTACGAACATATGTTGAGTTTACTGTCATATTTGTGATTAACTTTTAAGATAAGCCATGATGGAAACAATAGATGATTGAACACTATGTTTAAGAATCTTTCAACCAGTCATCATGTGTAACAGGTTGGCCATAATCATTTACAAGAAAATAGCAAAGACCTTGTAAAACATTTTATTTTAATGTTACACGTAGTTTAAAACGAACAAGAACTTTAGCTCGAATGGAGAATGAAGTGCTGGAAACGCCCTTTTAAATGCCAATCTTTTTTCTGAAATATTTAGAAACACTTAAATAATTAACGCAAATAATTTCAAAGATTACGAATGAACATAAAATATAAAAATTCTATTTTGAATGATGTTTACTATGTTTTTTTACATGCCCCCCCCCCAGGAACAATGCATTACATTAAAATTAATATGATATTTTATGTTCTCATCATGGACATGTCAAGTATCATTCAGTCCTTTAAACAAAGCAACAGTCCTTTAAAATATCATAGTCATTATTATACACAAAAACCCTATTTTACACTTTATACAATACACAATTACATCACATTTAAAACTTACCATCTAAAGGATAAGTGGAGAACATCAATCTAATAAATTACAAAACTCTCTCTATCATACCATCGACTGTTAGCTGAAAGGGTTAAATATTAATAGGAATAAAAGATGAAAGTTGAATTGATTAAGAACATGTCATTTGAAACTCATAATTATTTACAAATTTCTCAATCATTGGACGGGACCAAAATAGACCAGAAGTCACAAAATGCAATTCTCCATATAAAACAATTACGCATTTAGCAGAAAGTCAGGAATAAATGCATTACCAACTCAAAAAAATTAAAAACAAAAAATTTACTCACAACACATTTTTTGTGAACATATCGTCCTCACAACAAAAAACACATGAATTTTTCCAACCAAAAATCGCATGACATTTAACAAAATCTAAAATCAAACCTTTCAACGAACCAATCGTGAATACTGACCACAGATCCAGTCAATCCAATGTAAACAAAATGATAAAAATCAGTTTTTTAAACGATAGAGTTAGAGTAATCTCCCTTGCCAAAGTATCAGACAAGCAGGCAGATTGTCTCCTTTGGAAATTTTATGAAATTAAACAGCTTAGTAGTGCAAGAGTTTCGTCCCTTACCACCAAATTTTAAAAAATAATACTCTGTTAAAAATTTATAAGAAAGAAATCCTATATTGCATTTACTTCACAGTGTTAGAAAATACAGTTTGATATATTTTGATTTTGAAAAAAGGTTGTATTTAGTACTTCGTTTAAATTCATTATTATTAAATACATTCGAATTAAGTATTCTAGCCGTATATGTTAACTTTACAAGGGTGGTGGTGCGCAACTGTACCCCTTATTCATTTCCAAAATGCGATTTCATTATTTCCTATAAGACACCATAAAAAACAATTCTTTAGTCCATCAAAGTAGGTCGTTCGTCCGTCTGCATTGAGGTGTATTCATTTATTCATTTGTTTATCAAGGTTTTTGAATGTAAATGTACATTTGTAAAATTATTTCCCAGCCGTTTGCCGGTGTAAATTGTCTTGTCACCAGATATTTCTTTTTACAAAAAATAGATACACTTCTTTAATACAGAAGAGGACAAAAGCTTATTAGTCAACAACATATAGAAATAATGGATATAGCTCATCTGTCAACCATGGCAGATCGTTCGTCAGTCTAACTCTGAAACAATTTGTTAATTAACACAATACATTTATTTATTTATTTAAATTTAAAGGATAAACGGATATGATACTGTTCGTCCATCCTTTAGATCACACGTTCGCAAGTCAGACTGAGCAAAAAAATAGTGATGAGGCAGAACACAATCACACAAAAATGTCTTTAAGAAAAAAATGCAATAGCCCAATAGTCCACCATTGCAGATCCATCGGCTTATAAGATCTTCAAATGATTATTCATTTACAGTGAAAACTGTTTACAGTGACCTTCAAAGGAAGAAAAAAAGGTCATTACAAACAGGGATTCACTGTGAACAGTCTCTACAGAATTCTGATATATGAACATATTTTGCCAATATTTTATCGAAAAGCAGGATAGTACCATACTTAAGGTTAAATTGTATTTTTAACTATATTAAAAATATTTTAAGTGAATATCAATGTAAACATAAGATAAAATCAGCTAAAACCAATAGAGTAATCTCCCTTGCAAAGTATCAGACAAGGCAGGCGGATTTGACTCCTGTTGCAAAAATATGAAATTAACCAGTAGTGCAAAAGTTTCGTCCCTTACACCAACTTTTAAAAATAATGCTCTGTAAAAATTTATTAGAATGAGATCATAATTATATTACATGCATTTCACAGTGTTAGAAAATACAATTTGATATATTTTGATTTTGAAAAAAGGTTGTTTTTAGTACTTCGTTTAAATTAAATCATAGTAAATACATTCTAGTTAATGTATTGCAGCCGTATACATTAACTTTACAAGGGGGATGGTGAGCAACTTTACCGCTTACTCTTTCTCCAAAACGCAATTTCATTATTTCCTATAAGACACCATAAAAAACAATTCTTTAGTCCTTTAAAGTAGGTCGTTCGTCCGTCTGCATTGAGGTGTATTCATTTATTCATTTGTTTATCAATGTTTTTGAATGTACATGTACATTTGTCAAATAATTTCCCAGCCGTCTGCCGGTGCAAATTGTCTTGTGACCAGATATTTCTTTTTACAAAAAATGGATACACTACTTTACTATAGAAGAGGACAATAGCTTATTAGTCAACAACATATAGAAATAATAGATATAGCTCATCTGTCAACCATGGCAGATCGTTCGTCAGTCTAACTCTGAAATAATTTGTTAATTAACACAATAAATTTGTTTATTTATTTAAATTTAAAGGATAAACGGATATGATACTGTTCGTCCATCCTTTAGAAAACACGTTCGCAAGTCAGCCTGAGCGAAAAATTAGTGATGAGGCAGAACACAATCACACAAAAATGTCTTTAAGAAAAAAATGCAATAGCCCAATAGTCCACCATTGCAGATCTATCGGCTTATAAGATCTTCAAATGAGTATCCATTTACAGTGAAAACTGTTTACAGTGACCTTCAATGGAAGAACAAAAGGTCATTACAGACAGGGATTCCCTGTGAACAGTCTCTACAGAATTCGGATATATGAACATATTTTGCCAATATTTTATCGAAAAGCAGGATAGTACCATACTTAAGGTTAAATTGTATTTTTAACTATATTAAAATCATTTTAAAGTGTATATCAATGTAAACATAAGATAAAATCAGCTAAAACCAATAGAGTAATCTCCCTTGCAAAGTATCAGACAAGGCAGGCGGATTTGGCTCCCTTAGCAAAAATATGAAATTAAACAGAAGTGCAAAAGTTTCGTCCCTTACACCAACTTTTAAAAATAATACTTTTTAAAAAAATATTAGAATGAGATCATAATTATATTACATGCATTTCACAGTGCTAGAAAAGACAATTTGATATATTTTGATTTTGAAAAAAGGTGGTTTTTGTACTTCATTTAAATACAATAAAATTTAATACATTCCAGTTAATGTATTGTAGCCGTATATGTAAACTATACAAGGGTGGTGGTGCGCAACTGTATATTTTCAAACGCGATTTCATTATTTTCTAAAAGACACCATGAAAAACAATTCTTTAGTCCACCAAGGTTGGTTGTTCGTCCGTCTGCATCGAGGAGTATTCATTTATTTATCAATGTTTCGAACATGCATTTATCAAATTATTTCCCAGCCGTCTGCCGGTGCAAATGGTCTTGTGACCAGATATTTTTTTTTTTACAAAAATTGTATACACTCCTTTACTATAGAAGAGGACAATACTTGTTAGTCAACAACAGATAAAAATGACAAATATAGCTCATCTGTCAACGATGGTAAATTGTTTGTCAGTCTAACTCTAAAATAATTTGTTTATCAACACAATGAATAAATAAATATTTAAATCTCAAAGGATAAAAGATTATGATGCTCTTCGTCCATCCTTTAGAAAGCACGTTCGCAAGTCAGCGTGAGCGGAAAGTTAGTTATGAGGCACAACACAATCACACAAAAAAGGGTTTTAAGGGGAAAAATGGGAATAGCCCAAAAGGGGGACCCTGGAAATTCTCGCCTAATAAGATCCCTTAAATGATTTCCCTTTTACCAATGTAACCTTAACAAAAATTTTGAACAGTTTAAATGATGCCGAATTATAAAACTTCTTCCTTTTTCCCTTTTTTAATATCAATTCAATTTTACTAGTTCAAATAAAATTTTACCCTTTTTTATTCTTTCTTTGTTTGGTCAGTCGTACCCCCATTAATTGGTTTTTTTTCAGGGCCCGCGTTTGTAAAACATAATTTAAATTTTATTTTAAAACTTAAAACGAAATTCCCCTTTTCAGCTAATTTTTGAATACGGATGATTTATCAGTTATTAATTTTTAAATTTAAACCCTTTTTCATTTATATATACATGAACATGAATTAACTAAAAGAGAATATTGATGTCTATCCTAGTCTAAATTAGGCCATCAGCTGGTCTTGCCAGAGATATGGTCTTGAAGTCTGAAAACAACTTAAACATTTATTATGCCATTATTCATTCCATCCTCAGTGTCTGTCCGTGATTTGACAAATGAAAGATTTTTTCCTACATACATTACAGTACACATTTAGATGGCCAAGATCGACAATTCTATATTTCTTTTTGTCAAATAATTTCTGGAAGGATAACAAAAATATAGCCTTATCAATCCTTTCCGCAGTCAGCATTCGCCATTCTGCCCAAGAAAAAATGACAAAGGATCATATCAACAAACTCTATATTCACTCCGTATAGAAAGAAAAATGTACATAGCTCTTAATACAACAGAATAATATAATGTAGGAAATGAACATTCAGTATAACCACTTCGTCCGCTTGAATTGATACGTTGAGTTTTTTCATTACATAACTGTATATTTATCTACTCAATTTCTTACGTATTTATTCATCTATTTATCAGAAATGAGCCTTATCTGCACATGCAACAACATAACAATTTAGTAAAAACCCATCAGAAATTTGATGACAGGCCATACGTCCGTTTTGATTTAAGAATTTCTAAATGGTAAAATTGCTTTAGCGCTGTCTATTGTTCCTTTATCCAATCGGTCGGCCTGTTTGTCCTTGCGAACAGATAGCCATTCTTCTATATTAATAAAACAATTATATCTAGAAATGACCATTCAGTCCATTTAGTAGATCATTTGTCTGTCTAGAAACACAAATTATTTTTCATTTATCAACTTTTTTTGAAGTTTTAATTTTTATTTTTTTAGCCTTTATCAATTTTTTGACAAAGGTTACTATTGAAATGGCGTCATCCATCCTTCTTTCAGACAGTAAGTCCGTCCTCCCGCCGTATGGGCAATAACAAAAGGTTTAAAGCAATCTGATTTTGAACAAACATTATTTCCTATTCATAACATAACTCTTGAACGGTTCAATTGAAATCGCTTTGACCATCCTTTCTTCAGGCAGTCCGTCAGACTTTCTGTCAGTAAGCTCATATACGGTAGACAAAAGGTGGTTTTCACTCTAAGCAACCTACACAAGACCATGGTCAATACATTACATTAGAAAGAGTATCTTTGAAAGCCATAAATGATGGTCGAACAAAATATCTTAACAATGTTTGCGCAACGGATAGACATCAAATTAAGTAAGGGCAGAACATTAAATCATTTATGATTGCTTAATAGACAATTATCATTGCCAATCTGTTCCATAAAAATACTGGCTTGAAATTCTGTTCCGGATAAAAGCCCGAGTATATTATCAATATATGTATGCCAAAATGCCACGAACTCTTGGTCATGTATTTTAGCCAAAAATGTTTTTATTCTAAAAACATTTTTACTGATTAATTTTGTGCTCCGTTAAGAGATTTTACAATACATGATAAGTGTTGTCTAAAACATAGAGTACAACATAGCAAATCGTTCATGTCCATGCTTAAAACCAAAAGTAAGTGCGTAAATAGTAGGATTCTTTGCTTAGTTGTTATAATGGTACTAACTATAAAATAAGTTGGAGTGTTGGTAACAACATTTGACAATTCCGAACCGTTTGTTGGGTTATGCTTGAATAGTTATTAATATATTAGCAAAATTAAGAGTATTATGTTTTTAAGCTGGAATAAAGGTGGAACAAACGTGCGCTCATACTGGGACACTGACAAATTCCCCATCATAGCACTTAAATATTGTCATTTTGGCAAGAACAGGGTTCCAACAAAAATCATAAAAATCACTTTATACGATGATTTTTATGGATGAAAATCAATTTCTGTATTTAATTGATGGTGTTGATTAAAAACAAAACATAAAATATAGTTTTTCTGTAGTTTTTATTTTTCGTCAGTTTTGGGCCATTTTCGGTGGTTAGTGAACCTAGCTCTTTAGAGATTTTCATGAAAAATTTAATTCTAAAAATATTTGGTTCTCCTTTTTTATAGCAACTAAGTAAAGGAAATAAGTCGTACGTCATTAAATGAACTTAACTGTTAATCCAGACAATACTAAATAAAATGACATTTCATTACCCTAAACAAGCCTCGACATTTTTATTTTGTAATATATTTTATCTTGCAATTGCCATGGCATTTGCCTGAAAACACTTGCTTGCTCATTTATACCAGATACGTTACTGATACAGAAGGTCCAAGTCGACAATGGACTTTGTTGATATTCCCATTTTTACCTACCATGATATTTCGTCTCCACATAGATATGATCAAATATTTTTCATCAATGTCTATGCCATATAAGAGATATAACAAAAAGGCTAGATCGCATTTATTCGGATCCTGTCAATGTTTACTATATTTCGCAAGATGGTCAGTATAATTTCTTGTCTTTAACCAGTTATTAGAATTCCTTTCTAAAAATTGTGAAATTATATTTGGCTGAGCAAACACGTTCTTTTACTTCAGGACCATAATCCGTTATTCACATTGTTCATATAATGACACGGAAATGTCGCATTAGGGTTTCTGGATCACAACCACATTAAATATCTGCATCAATTTAATGTATCAATTAATTGACACAATGTTTTTGCTTTGTGCAAACGGTAAACTAGGGCATAAGTGGTATATTGAATTAGCCAAAGCTGTCAATGAGGAGGCTCAATCAAAGAATGCAACATTTTCAATGAAGTAACTTTGGTTCTTCGGGATCATTGATACCAGCACTATTACGTGTTGAGAATTGAGTACCACACAAGCCGGTACTATAGGGCGTGATGTTGCACGTATTCATTATCCCTCATGTATAGACTCAATCAAACCGAGCCTGCAGTTCTCTTGTAATTTTGTTGTGATTAATGCTTCCGAGGGATCACTTTGTTTCCAGATTTTTAAGTTATTTGAAACTTAAAAATATTAGTATCAAATTTTGATTTAAAGTAACCAAGTTTTATAATGACGAAGATAAATGAGGGAAAGATGCTTTACTAAAACTGCATTAGTTCGGAAAATAAAAAAGCATATTGTACTCTGAAAATGGTCAAACGCATGGACATACAGATTTGTATACTTTAGCATATTTTGATGAAAATAATTCTAAAAATACTTTTTTGCGATATATATACTTGGTATTCATTGATATTATTTGGATACTTTTGAGGATAGAAGAAAGAGGCTGTTTAGTTAACATCTATGATATGGGTTATATGAATGTGTATTGTGATATGTATAGATTAACGGAACGAATTTTTGATGCCAATAAGGCATGTAAATGGAATATGCACACAAGGAAAATTTCTTTACATTTTAAAGACTTAAATGTTCTTAAATCTTAATAAATCAATAATCACATGAGAAGGAAATTATCAGAATAGATTACAAATAATAATTTAGACTAACAGAAGGTCACTGTTTCATAATCGACTTGGCGTCTCTTTCTTGTTTTACTGTTATTGAATGCATCTGTGTGGTATTACCTTACACAATCTGCATAGAACAACCCAGCATGTGATTTTTTCTGAATTCCGATACAGTAATTTCAAAGTTTTAAAGTCAAATAAATAAAGATGAAACATGTTTATGGCAAAGTTTTAAAGTCAAATAAATAAAGATGAAACATGTTTATGGCAAAACCATTTAGCAATTTTAAGTTGAGGCGATAACGATCCTATGCTTGTTTTGATTATGTACCTCGGAATTTGTTACTGCAATCAATTTCAACAATTTATTTAATAAATTACTAACCTTGGCTTGCTTCTATTAAAGCTAATAAAATGGTTGTAAAAACCTTCACTCTTTTTTATTATAGGATCTACGAACAATGAACAATTTCTAGCATTCTGTTATATACAACTCAACTTTTGCCAGGCATTTTGTTACATTATAATTATGACATACCTATCGATATTGCATGCTCATTTCTTTTTGAAAGCCTACCGTATGCCTTTGAATGGGAGACCACTTTTTATTAAATTTGAGAGTCGTTTAAACATGAACTTAATCTAACTAACGTGTTCAAATTTTCCGTAAATGAGCAACAATGTTAAAGTTATGTATTTTGGCTAAATAGTTTTAGAAGAAATAGTTGCCCATTGCTTTTACATAGCAAAGGTACACAATGATTGTAAAAGGTTCACTGCTACTCAGCTTATCATATTTTATTCAGCTGTCTATAATATGTCGTTAATTAAACTGGCTAAATAAGGATGAATCATTTCAAGTACAACAAAAGCCGAAGAGTATATATGATTTATTTCAGCATTGCGCGAAGAAGCCAATAAAATATATTTTGAAATTAATTAAGCGTGTAAGAAAGAGACGACAGAAAACTACTCAAACGACGGTCGTGAATATAGTTTTTAACAATAGCATTGGAACTAAACGTTATAAGATAACAATTTGAACCAAATATCATAAAAAAAATCAAAAATAAAAATTGCAGAATCATTCTATACAACATCATTGTTGTACACACATTTAATCCCTTAAAATATATTGGAAATGCACATATTCATCTAGTTAAAGGACATCTTGTGGTATTAAAATTGGACTTTTGAGCTTTTCAGAATTAAACGAATCAATAAAAATATATACAATGTAATTACAGTCTCGACACAAACATTGGTTGGGGGACCATAATTTAAATTGTTTTCCACATAAGTTTTATTTCTTTTAACATATTTTAAACGACAATAGAACTATCTCGCATTAAGAAATTAACTAATGTTTAGCAATTTTACAAAGCATTTAAGGGATCTTTAAAATTGATATCCAACGCACTCACTGAGAGACAAAAGACCAATTATTTAACACTTCTTTAATTACTTTTTTGCGAGCTGTCTCACAACGATTCATTGCCAATCCAATACATAAAAACAGGTTTTAAAGAATTTCATACCAAGTAATTGATCGGCCTTTGTTTCCACGATGATTCACCTCAAATTTTATAATTAAATTGAGCAAAGGTTGAATAAGAACAATGATGGAGAGTCGCAGATGTTTTGATATACTCAGCTTTTAATATGTTTTAAGTGTATATCTTTCTTCTTGATTTCGTTCAAAGCTTGAATCTTTTCTAGTATGAGATTAAAACATTTTACTTTCAGTGGCATTCTGGCGGAATATTTTACTAATCCGTAGAGAGAGTGAACAAAATAAAATGAAAGTTATGAAAGTGAATAGCAAAATAAATATACATATTTCAATCAAATATTATGAAATATCCATAAAAGAAATCGACATGCATTTATACAAAGAAAATGTATTCAGTTATTTTAGCTATTTAATTAAAGGTCTTCTATTTTTCTTATTTCTATAATCAGAAATACTGTCACCAGAACGTTACCATGGACACCAAAAACATTTTTCTATTATGTCCTGTTTAGACTAACATAAACAACAGTCATTTCCAGTTGCATATATCTTACATTTACAAAAGTTTTGTATGCATTAAGATTATTGATTGAGTGTTATAATAAACCGTTTTAAAAGGCTTGTTTTGCAACGTTAGGAGGAAAATAAGACATTAGAGTTTAATTTATTTGATGACTATATGACATTTTATAAATATCATCTAAGGAATTATTTGATAGTTTTCTTTGATAATGTCAGTAATATTCAGATTTTCAATGAATGCTTATTTAGCCATTGACAATACAAGTACAAGTTACATTATCATGTTTGACAATATTACAAATGTCATTTTATGTGTTCCTTCCTTTGTTACATCACAACTAACCTAAGGTTTTAGAGCCTGCAACATTTTAAGTTTTGCCGTGTAAGGCCTTTTTCAGGGATTCTTATTTCTCTCTATTTTATAACCGCATCAGCGTTGTTTGTGCTGTGTGGAGGTTGTAAAAAGTCGCCCCATACATTCAATCAGGGATGTTATATCTACGATCCTTAAAGATCGTTCAGTACGCCATTATTGCTGTGCTTGTGGTATTTTAGTTATTTCTATTCGGCATCTTTCTTGTTAGGTGGTTCCAGTATTCCTCACTTGAATAGTGTTGAATCACCCTAAGGATATGTTGTTTTTTTTATTTGTCTTTTGACGTCATATCTGTGATATGCAGGCTTCATAACCTCAGATCCCCTTTCCTTTCAAAGTTCCATTTTATATTGTTCCGCCCATAGTTTTCACGTTAAGGGCACATGCATTTTTCTACTTGTGGTCCATATGCCGCTTTTCATGGAATGGCACTAACGTGTCACATTGAAAGTTACATGATAACCGCCATATGACCAAATCTGCGGATGTTTCGAAATTCGTAATTATACCAGTTTATGTTAAATGTTGTATTCTGCTTAAGCCGGTGCTAGGGGACGTGGACGGTAGTTTGCACTTGACAGTACCGTCCATGAACCGGCTAAATCAAACCGCGCCTGCAACATTTTTCAGTTTTGCCGTGTTGGGCATTCCTTAGGGATTCATGATTCTCTTTACTTTAGAGGAATTGTTTTCATTATTTTATTTCCACCTCTGACAATGGTCATTCTAAGCAGACATGAACTAGTTCATGTATTCTGGATAAAGTCAGGATAGGATCATGGGACTATTTATCTAACGGATGACGAAGATATTACTTTCAAGGATTATATCCCTTATATTTAACAAAGAATTTTGTTCAGCAAATGTATTATTTAGTTTGAGAAAAAAAAAACAACTCTCCGATATTTTTTCCTTTTGTAATTCACAAAACTTTTCTTTGCAGCGAATAAAATGCATTTTTCCAAAACAAAAATAGAAAAAAAAACAACAACAACAATTTTTATATCTGGTGGCCAGCTTGACATTCAGTTCGGAAAATATGTTCACTTTGGAAAAGGACGCGACAATTAAATACATGGATGAAGTCTGAAAAAACTGTTTTAAGGAACAAATCAATCAAACGCCAAGTATGATTTCTTGGATGTCAACATTTACACTGGTTGAGTGAACTTCCTACTCTTCCGATGTGAATACATCATAAACAATCTTACCACGTTTGGAATGATTCGAACTCGCAACCACCGGCTACCAAACTAAACACCGCTCAACGCTCTTAAAAAAACTAGGTAGAAGAAAACATCCTAGACGAAGTTGTCTTAGTACTTTAGGCTGGTGCGCACGTATATGTAATACATACCTTCTGAAAATCTGGGAGTGAAATCGTGATTCGGACAAGACACCATGAAACGAATTATTCATATCTTAACAGAAAGATGCGATTGGAGCTTGGCTTACAAGCAAATGAACACAAAGTGTATGTTAGCTGGGTAATAGAATCTAATTTGATGACGTTTGTAGAAATTATATTTTAAATAAATATGAATGGTTGTCGGTTGTTATAATATTTTCCCTATGCTAACAATATTGAGTAAAATCTTGTTATAAATACTATAAACAGTATCCAGCACACTCGCCAGTTTCTGTTATTATTGAAACTTTAATGACTGTGAAAAATTTACATAATATGTGGATCCAAAATGATTCATAGTAAAATCGGTTCACGCCATCCATTTCTTCTGAGCAGAAATATCATAACATATATATTTATTTGGGAACACACTTATTACATATAACTGACTACATGCATTGGAGTTATGATGAAAAGTTTAGCTTTATTGTTCATAAAAACATATTTTCATGTCCTTATTGTTTTAGTTTGAATGGTTAATTTAGCTACACCTTATATAAATCATTACATATTTATTCAAAGGCAATGTTGTTCGATTCCGTTTGTTCGCCTCTTTATTCCGTGAACATTTTACTATTCTTACTTTAGCAGATTATCACTACCGCTATTGGCTAATATCTGCCAGACATCCGCAGCTTGTTATCACCATCTAATATTAACTTAGTCTCTATGGGGCACATAATGGTCGAACCTGCATTCTTTTCAAATGTTTTATCATTTTGAAAACTTGATATTGTGTACCCCATATTTTTGACAAAATAATCTTCTATTTCTTATTTTGATGTTTTGCACTGTAACAATAATAAATTTTCATAAAATATACATAATATAATAACATTATGGATATATAATAATAATATTTATATTATATTTGTACATCTTCACATGCTTCGTTTAATTTTATTAATTATTTTAATTTATTTTATGTTATAAAATCCGCTTTTATCACATTCATTATCTAAATTCAAATAGTTTACAAAATCATATTTAAAATTTCATAAAAAAATTGGGTATACATGATTCCTGAGTAAAGACTTTAATATTAACCTATCGCTTCTATCTTTATGTACTTCTCTTGGGGCGCCCATGGCCGAGTGGTTAAGGTCACCGCTGTGGATTCGAATCCCGACAGGGACTTTGGATTCTTTCATGTGAGGAATCTATCAACCTAGCTAACGAAAAGTGGGTGGTTCTGCTCAGGTGCCCATTCCTGCGTGAAATAATGTACGGAAAGACACCTGAGGTCTTCCTCCACCAGTGAAGCTGGAACGTTGCCATATGACCTATAATGTGTTGGAGCGACGAAAAACCCAATCAAACAAACGAAATATGTGATTTTGTGAAATATCAACTTAATCCTTTCTATATTTCCTTTTCCCAATTTGAAACCTAAAATGACAATGAAGTCTTCCAGATTGCTCGTGAGTAAAATATGTTTTGTACTATTTCATAAGAAAACGAAAATATATAAGTAGATTGCCGATTGTCTTTTATATTTTACTGTATTTTCTCATTGAAAATAAAATTATATGTTGGAATAATTTTTATTGACATTGGTCTTGCATGGTTTACTAAGTATGCAACTTCAAAGTAAATACTACGTTGTGTATAACTAAATGTCTCATACTAAATGAATTGATATAGTTGAACTTTGTAAAAGTTAATTTTCCTGAAGCTAAATGTCATTTTATTTTACTTTATCTTTTTCTTAAACAAATTATGTGAAATTTGAATTTACAGACACAAATTTTAGAAACTACTATTTGTATTTTGCATGTTACTATATTGTTGCATTGTTAGGTTCACAACTACCATGATTATAAAACATATATAATAAATAATAAATATATAAATAATATATAACAAATTATGTGACTCCTCAATAACATCCCTAGTTTCAATCATTAAATGATAACAACCATTTATTTATTACTTTAGAAAGAAAGGACTTTTTCTCAGCATATATAATGACTTTCTAAAGAATGGATGGTACGTATGCGTGAAAAAATGCCTCAAGAACTATACTACATTATTTAAGTTTGGCTCGGTGGTAAAGTGTTTTGTCATTTTGTCACTTGGACGGAGACTGTGGGTCCGATTCCCATGTCTATGGGATTTGTCGATAGCATCTGTCACTCATCAAACATAAACTTTGTCAACTCAGATAGAGTAAACAATAGAGGGTAACATTCTGTTTCATAAGATATTGTGCATTATAAAACAGTTGTGATCAAAATGCCAACATATGACATTCAAATTACATTAAACCACGCATAGAAACAATATAACGTCACTCAAAGCTTCTTGTTCTGTCATGTGTATGGATTTTGCTGTATCAGATGTTGAAACTTGTCATTTTTGTTGCTTTCTTTGAAATGTTAGATATTTAAGTTGGTTCATACATGCTTTTCCAAATATTGAACCACACAACTCAGATTCAGTTATAAGTGAGCAAGATTTGTTACAAGTTCAACTAGGAGCATGTCAACAAGTGTTGAAATGTATTTCAAATGCTTACTGTAATAAGGCATATTAAGTCTAGTAAAATCTAACGACTATTTTGTGAAGGAAATTATCTTGCTATTATGGGTATAAAATATCAAACAACACTAAATATTTCTATTATTTTGAAACATTCTGACAGAAATCCTTAAGTATCACAAGCCCAGATTTGATGTTAATAATTAATAATGGATAATGACCGACAAAAGAACAAACAAACAAAAACACACACACAAACACAAACACTGTTTTTGAATTATTAAATAAACTATTCAATGAATCAAGGTAAATATCTTACGCATTACGTTAAGAATATGATAAATACGATATACATATGTAATAATAATAATAATAATAATAATAATAATAATAATAATAATAATAATAATAATAATAATTATTATTATAATAATAATGATGATAATTTAACAAAGAAAAGCCTTTATACTATATATGGTACATTGAGTTGAAAATTAAAAGGGTATCCACAAAACATATGACTTAAAAACACTACTATTTTATCATTTTCTAATTTTAGTCTCATTCTATGTGATTTATGAAAAGAATCTGTTGAAGATGCAACATGAAAGAATTTTAATAAACTACAAATGCTTGCAATCTATAGACGAAACAATGTTCTTTATCGTCTAGCTCTTAAATAATGCAGATGTTGCTTAAACAATCATTTTACGTCAGTCAAGATGCCAATTTTAGCTTTAAAACAAAGGTACATGACATTAGGTGTGATTGAACTGTCACTTAAACATGCCCATATTGTCACGGTTGAATCTGACTTTGCCTGATGGTGTTTATAATGTACAGCATAAAATGACAGCTAGTTATGTTATCTTTAAGATATTTGTTCATAAAAAAAAAGAATGACAGTATTTTAATTAACGAAAGACACGAGCAATGTTCAGGTTTGCATTTCTTCAATACATTTCTTCATTTTGTTTATCTATAAAAGTCCTGATCTTTTGCATACAAACAATTTGATATAGAATAATATATAGCTTTTTTAACTGAAGTAATTTCAACTTGTATGGTTTTAGTAGAGGAATGTACATGCAACATTACCCGGAATAAAAAACCCAGCCTAATATATTAATTTTGCAAACGACAGGAAAAAGAGTATTGTGATTAACGTTGATAAATGAAATAATCTTCTAATTAATTCAGATTTCATACAAATTCATACAGACAAACATTATATAACGTGCATATAAATATCCACGAGGATTATTTAAATTAACGCATGTTTTATATTATGAAGAAGTTTAAATCGGAAGAAATGAAAAACAACAATATAGTATGAACAATACAGACTCAGGTTGATTACGTCTGTTCATAAAAGATACTGAACAAGTACAACATCTCTCACGTCCACTAGCATTAGTTTCGCATGGTCTAACGGTTCACACTCTCTCATTGTATGTAAATCAAAGTTAGAAGCCCTATCAGTATGACAAAGAACCAATTTAATGTAAGATAAATAAATGATCATTTATTTTAAAATATCAAATACATGTACTTTAATACTAATTTGTGCTTTACATTTCAATAATAACAATGAAAAAGTAAATATTTTATTTACTCATGATTGAAACAATTTATATATCTAAATTGCTCTATCGGTTTTCTGTAAATTGTGCCTTACTAGTATATACATGTCTTCCTCCACCAGTAAAGCAGGAACGTGGTCATATGACCTATACTGTGTCGTTGTGACGTAAAACCCAATCAAACAAACAATCTCAAAAGCGTGTTGGATTGTTTATCAAGTGAGTTTCTTTTTTGTTTTACAAATAAAAAATGTTCGGAAGGTCTTGTATTTGGACTTCGCTTTAACATCGAATTAAAAAAAACACAACTTACTTTAGAAATGAAAAATGAAAGACTTTTCTTCAGCGACATAGTGACAATCAAAAGAATGTATATTACGTATGCGTGAAAACCCACCTTAAATATTTCAAAACATAATTTAATTTTGGCACTGTGGTAAAGTGTTGTGTCAGTATGCCACTTAGCTGATGACTGTAAGTTCGATTCCCATGTCTCATTTAGAATTCACTTTTACATCTAAGAAAGAGAAATCAATAGAGAGGAACAATCTGTTTCATAGTTAATTATACATTATAGAACAGTTGGTACATGGTCGATGGTCAAAATGGCAACGTAGGACATTCAAATTTACATAAAACTACTCAAATACACATTTTAAAGTCACTTAAAGTTTCTTTAATTGACATGTGTATGGATTTTTCCGTAACAGATGATGCAACTTATTGTTTTTGATGCATTACTTGAACTGTTTGATATTTCAACGAAAGTTACACGCATGTTTTCTTATTTCTAAATTTCAAAGCACACAACTCAGTTTTCCAGAAAATGTTATGTTTATGTTAAGGATTCGGTTTTTTAAGCATGTCTGATGTATTGATGTCTTTATGAATACTTTTGATTTTACTTACATTTTGATAATATATTTAAAAAGTAACAAAATCTCAAAAAAATAGAGATAAATCGATTCTCAGCCGTATTCAGACAAAACTGTCACAAATAAAACTACATACTTTAATTCACGAGACCACTTTCAATATATTTAACTGAACTGTTGTAATAATAAATGGTTAACCTTTAATATTTGATACTTTAAAGTGACATTATGCTCATATTTTCATAGTCAAGTTGAGTTGAATTGACTTTATATTTCTTAAGATGGTGTTTGACCAACATAAAATTATAAATCTGGCTAAAATTTAAAAAGACTGCCCCACTCTTTTTATAAACTAATCGGTGCTTAGAGTTGGGCCTGCCCTGTTTTTATTCTGGTCCTGTTGGGCTCCTTGTCGGTGGTCCTGTGTTGGGTCGTGACAGTGACCATATTCAGCAAAGAAGAAAAAGGTTAGGTATTTTGGATAAATCCAGGTTCATTCCAATCTCGTTTCATGAAAATATTTATCTAACGCATGGGGAGGAGATTTCTTTTTAAGAATAATATCCTTTATTTTTAACCGAAATTTTATTCAGCATTAATTTCTATCCAGTGGGATTCTAAAAGTTGTTTCTTTTTTGGTTGCATCAAACTTTTTTTGCAGCAGATGAAGTTTTGTTTTCAAAATCTAAAAGTTTAGCTCTGGTGAACATATTGATTTGCAGTGTTGAAAATTCTCTTCTTGTTTTGAAAGGGATGAGTAATTACGACGTGGTTGAAGCCTGAACCTCTGTTTTATGAAAATTGCAATCAAACGTTAAGTAATATTATGCCAATCATAGTACAATTTTTAGACAGAAATGAAAAGAAAACAAAAAAAAAAAACCCAAAAAATATTCTATTCAAGTGACAAAATACAGAGGACGTTTAGTAGACTACATATGAGTACAGTCGGATTATTAACACACCAAACATATACGGGGATTAAACTAAAACGTTTTGTATAAATATTCGTAATTAAAATCCATTCGTATATTTCGAATTCAAGAATGAAATAATAGATTTTCTCTCTGTGTTTTACTGTTAACATTTGTTAGACTAGACTTAAACTGCAATTTTTACAATTTTTTAATTATTTTAAGAGAACAATAAACGATGAAAGCCAAACCCTGTTATATTTCCAGAAACGAAAGATAGGTTTAAAGAATCAAATGAAATAAATAAATATTTGATATTCGGAAGTGACAGGCATTACATCAAATTCTTATCGTTTTTAAGTAACTAGATGTAAAAGACTGGTCAGGTATTTCTGACAATATACGAGTAAAACGTGTAAATAATGGCGATGTTTTTGCGCAATGATATGACATGGCAGGTCAAACACTCAATGTGTATTAGTCATTTCAACTTATTTTTCAACTTTTTTTTTTAATGTATCTAAAACTCGAGACATAAATTGGAAAAATGTAAGTTGCGTAGACAAATAAAATGTAGAATTTTCTTAAATTTTAAAGATTTCTTATGAGCTCGTTCATCCGACATACGGTTTAAAATTTTTATTTTGGGATATTTTTATAGTGCAAATAGTGAAGAGATATTTTTAAGAATTCTAACTTTTATTTATTGTAATTGTCCGACTGCGTTAATTAATGAAGTAAGAAACTGTGCAGTAAATACAAATGTTGTTTATAATGAATATTTCACCAGACTGTAAAGTTGACAATGTCGTAATCCCAGCAAACAAAAGACGTTGTACCAACGTTGTACTGACGTTAGACACTGATGTTGGGTAAAAGTTGGCAGAAGGTTGGATTTGAAAGTTTTTTAGACGTCAGAATCCGACGTCTATACAACGTCATAAAATGATCCTTATCCAACCTTATATGACCATAATCCAATTTTTTCTGACCATTATTGGGACATAATCCAACCTTTTCTGACCATTATCTGACCATAATCCAACCTTTTCTGACCATAATCCAACCTTATCTGACCATGATTTAACCTCATTTCAAACTTTTTGGAATATGATTTATTTTTTTTTTTAAGCTCATTAGTAGGGTAAACAAATAAGCATTCTTATAATTTTAACAATTTATTTTCAATACGAATCACATGTACAAAACACTAAATGTGGTACTATGACAAATGTAACATTAACATAATGTATTTTGAAACTATTAAACTTGACAGTATGTACGTAAATAACGCTCCATGTATTAAATAATCATGTTTTAGATATACAAAAATCTTCATAAACATTAACACTAACATTTTTTATGGTTAACATTCATGCATGTTTTTCTTATATTTCCGACTGAACCGATCACCCTGAGGTTGGGATTTTCCAATCATCTATCCAACTCACTGATTGTATATTTTTCTTTGTACTTTTTATCTGAATGTTAAATGGAACAATATTGCGAATATTTTGATATTACTTCAAATAGCAATGTTCATATATCTTAATTAGCATTCTTCTTTCGTGCACCTCCACTATGGCGATCTGGGGCATAATTTAAAGTTTAAGCATATCATAATCTGAACCTTTACCGTCTCCAACCTGAGATATCATCATTCGCTCTATCTGAAATTTAAAAATAAATCAAATAATCACTAACAATTGCAAGAAATAAATCACTTTTACATATTACAATTACATTGTGTATATGAAATTCTGACAAAATTCTAAAGCTACTTAAACAAAAGAGGCTTATTTTTTATTTACTTTTGTTTAAACCATGTAGTTTCATGTACCTATATATCCATTGATTTTGATAAAAATGGTTTCGTGATCAATGTAATATTCTGAAATATACCTGTCACAAAATCTTGTGTGTTTTTCTTCTTCTTTTTGTCTTAATAATTTCATCTTACTCCTCTGAACTTTCGACAGTTGTTGAATTATCATAATTTTCACAATCTCTGATATTCACTGAAAGAAAAAACAATATTATGATTATCAAAGCACGTTTCTGAAAACAACCTGGTAAAATATTCAATTAATTATTTTCATTAAGTATGACCTGAACATTTAGTCAGAAATTACGATTTTTGCCTGCGCAAAATTTAATATGAAAATGATATTTTTATATTTATTATAATTTATACAAATGCTAAAACATCAAAGAAATTCACATGTTACTGTCATTTATATAGACATAATCTCTGCCCAGCAGATCCGATCTGCTAAGAGTATAAAGGATAGACTGGCTGAGGGTACAAACGTTTTATGATATGAGCATATAACTTGTTTCACTATATTTGATAAGCAGGCTAATTAACAAACTATTATTTTTATTGATTTATAGCCTTGATAATGTGTTTACTGACTGATACTATGTTGTCTGATTACATTCATGAAAAGATAAGTATTTGAAAACAATGTGGTTTCAGATATAATTATCTTACCAAAGTTGTACCATTTACATGTATCAAATGCCATGAATCATTATCATAATATAAGAAACACGTGGTATGCTCATGGGTAAAATACTTCAATTTAACAACCTGTAGTTAAACAACTACACAGACATTGTGCTTATCTGATACATGTGTAATGACTGGCCCCTCATATAAGAGAAATTCATGTTGATAAGAAATAAGAGGAAATTTTATATGCCAGCATTTGAATAATAGAGTCTTATTAACGTACTGCATTTAACCTTTTATTGATTTCATTTGCTATTATATTTCATACCATTGCATGATAATGCAAAATATGGCGAAAAATGATCCGATAATACAAATTGTTCTAAAGCAAATATTAAAGTGCTCTAACCAGGAAACGAAAATATTTATCTCGCGAAATCATGTGACTTTAAGTTTTACCAGTCAAACTTATGATCAATTAATCGTCGAATTCATGCAAACATGCGGTAAATTAGCATTTAAAACAATATATAACGTTTGCCTACCTTTTTCTATTTGTTTGGAATATACAACTTTGTCAGTCAATCCGTCGTTTTTGTCCGCCAATACAATTGAATTTCAAATCCGATAAGACTCCAATTCGAATTTACTAGATTATTTACCACCATAAAATGAAGCCCACAAAAATGATTACGACTTCATTGTTAATTATTTAAACACTTCTTTGACTTATTCGAGGAGATAAGTTATTATTAAAAAGAAAATAGAGCAAATATATATTATACTGATCTGCGGCTATCCGTTTACCAAGCGCCACCTATCGAATATCGTACGGTAGCCACCCACGTGACACTGTTGTTGTTTTGATTAGGCAAATAAATTTATAATTTTCCCTTTCTAAAGAAACTTAAAATTCCTACTGTTTATGCTTATATTTATATATATTGGTTTTATAAATTAAATTTACCAATTGTCAGATTACCGACCAAAATCCGACGTCGAGTCGACGTCAAAATGAAACGTTTGTTAGTCGTCGGGGTTTCAACGTTCGTTTAATTGTGTGAAGGTCGCCGACGTCGCGACCAATTTTCATCGTTGATCTAACGTTGTGTCAACGTCGGGTGTTTGCTGGGATTTAGCAAGTTGTGTCGTACATAACAAATGTTTATAGATTTTATCTATAAATTGTATGTCGTACAAATGCGATGAAGGTTTCATGATGACTTTCCAGCTTTATTGGCGGCGGAGGACCTCGGGTGCCCTTCCGAGCATTTCTTCGGATACGAAAGGGTGCCTGGGTAGAGCCAACGACGTTCAGAAAGTTAGGTTGAAAGCTACCGCGCAAAAATAATTAAAATCCTTCTTTGGGGCCAAAATCAAAACAAGTAAGTTTCAAGTTGTTATAAGTCAACGACATTAAAAACTCGACATTAGGCACCCTGTCTTCAAAGATAATAAAAACACCATTTTCCCGCATCTTTCGTACATTTTAGGAAGAACGATTAAAGTAAAAATCTTTTACAGAAAGTTTTAATTTACATGCGCAAATGGTCGAATTGTTAAATACAGGTTTGAAACAATGATTCGATCGATTATCGAACATGTTTTGAATAATATAAAATGTCACATAACTAAATAAAAAAAATGTGCTTGAGTCGCAAATATATTTTGAAACTCAAATGATTTCAACTAATTATGTGCCCCGTCATAAGAATGTGTAAAACAAAATTGAAGGCAATCAGCAATCCCACGTAAAACTGAAGTTTGAATTAGTTGCAATATGAGTTAATAATAAAGAAAAAACAGTCATATTTGCATTGTAATCTTTCATATTATCTAGAATGAAATAATTCTTAGATTATCCTTAGAAAATATAGCTATAGATCATTAAACTCTAATAGACTGACAGAGTTTATTAGTTTCAAAAAAGACATAACCTTTGATCACCTCAACAACTTGGTCTGTTTTAATAAAACTCAATAGCGATGGCACTTGAACAGTTTTAATTTATATTAATAAAATCGTTATTATCCCTCATTAATGTATTCGTAAACATTTTGAACTGTTTATATGCTATAAATTGAAGGGTGTCCGTTTTTAGTTGTTATGATCGTTGACTTCGAACAACATTCCCGCATTGTTTTGGGTTCAAATCTTGCTTAGAACTGTAAATTATTTCATATACGTTAGGTATATAAAACAAGAAAAATGAAAATTAGATACTGTTTTGATATTTTGGGCAGCCTTTTTTTATAAAAGTAGCTTTCAATAAAGTAAATTTCATTATGCTCACTAACAAAAATTAACTTTGTGAAAAAAATAAGATTTAATTACCAATAATGTCATTTCAAGCAGCTTTAAAATAAGTATATTATATTTTTGTCAGTTTTGAGTGAAACAAGTATAACTTTTATAAGGCATTTCTATTGAGTATTTCAGTAACTGCTTAATATATAGAGATAAAAGCAATTACTACCTGTAAGCCTTTTTTTGAAAAATAAGTAATTTGGTTTCACCTAATAATAAAGTTTTACACTTAGTTACAATGCTTATTTACTTAGTAACTCTAGCCAACTTTCTGATTTCCAAGTAACCATGATAAAGATAGTGCCTCAAAAGTTCAAAGTTTCTCATGTAAACATCAAAAAGTTACGGCTCGTGTTTAATTACGGTTGGATGAGCAAAATCAGTAGCATTGCTATTTAAATGAATATTGACTGGAGATGTAAAGCAGATGTTTCATCAAGACATCAGCTAGGCAAAAGTTGACTCAGATTAACATTTCATTTGACAACTTTATTACTCACATATTGACAATACATTTATGGAAATCTTACCAATTGCTTAAAATCCAAACATTGGAATGGGAATAAAGATATTTAAAAAGAAATCGAATTACGAAATTTCATACTTATCATTGTGTCTCTTAATTGAATCCTGTATATATAAATGTTTAAGGTCATATTGGAAAACAGTCAAAAGAAAAGCCTTCGAAAAGACTTTATACAGCATAATTTATTATAAGTTTTCGCTTCCATAGTATGATAATGGAGTTAGCTTACGTACAACTACAGAATATTGTCTGATTCAAATACTTCTAAATTTTGAAGCATAAACGTTACTTGAGATTTCAAATGGGCTGTAAAATATGTTTTCGTTGACTTGATAATTGCCACATTTTGTTACAAAATTTGAGTTTTCAAAGACATTTCCAGCAGCTTGTTTTTGAGACAGTACATGTACATACAACTTAACAAAATATCATGGTCTCGTTTATTCTGTGAGTAATATTCAAACTTTACTCAAAATTGTTACATGTAGCATTTGGTCTTCCTTGTATTTCTAAATTGTCTCTTTTTGTGAACAGTACGAACAGTCATCATTTTGTTTACTCTATTTTGACTTCCATGATTCTCCTCTAATCCTCAGTATTGTACTGTTGAACTAAAAGGGACTGCACTGAGGTTTATTTGACATAACTGGTCTGGAAATAAATTGTCAGGATTTTTGTTCTATTTGATGAAGGTCAAGACCATTAACTGTGCAAAATTTCAGACCATTAGCTCACTCGTTCTTCTAGAATAATTAATCTAATCGTGAAAAAATGACCCAAAATTGAAAAGCGTTTAAACGCTTTTTTAAATCAGTTTAACACAAAATACGATTTAAAAAAAAAAAATTATATTTCTTCAATATTTTTTGCATCTCTGTCTGTTAAAAGTACCCCAGCTGATCTATGTAAGAATTCAAATTTGATGCTTTTATGCTTTTGAGCTTCGATGGTGTTCATTTAAAGCGGTAGTGAGCGAAATTAGTTAGATTTTATTATTTACACTTGATTTGTCACGAAAGATATAACGAGAAATAGTAAGATATAACGAGAAATAGTGTAAAAGCTCTGTGCAAATGTTAAAGAAGAAACAAGAAGTGTTACAGTTTTGTTAAAGTGCTAATAGTGATTTATTTAATCTTCTGGGTTACCAATAATTTTGTTTTCTCAAAACTAGCCACACAATACATATTTTTAGTTTTAGTTTGCACTTTATATCTTGTGTCCTGCTAGAAAATTTGTTGAAGTTCTATGCAACGGATTTTGGTTGTTTATCAAAAGAAGACAAATCTATGTATACTAATGGGGGGGGGGAGGGGCATATCTATTCGAAGGGGTATGATTTATAAACATTTGAGAAAGACCACAAGGAGATGCAACATATCTCAGTTCCGGAAATTGTAAGTTTGGAGAACAATATTTGAAACAGTTTTACCATTGTGCGACAAAAGTAATTAATACTACAATTTGTTATTCTCTGGAAGGGCCGGGTTAGGGTTAGGATAAGGTTAGGGTTAGGGTTAACCCTAACCCTAGGAAAAACAGTTATTTACAGTAATATAAACATAATGACAGTAAGTTAAACTCAAAGTCCGAAATTCAATTGTCCATTACTTTAGTTAAAATATACCAAAACAACACATATTTCTTTAATCTTTACTAGTTTCGACTGTTGACTTCATCAGAATAACGTACAAAGTATTTGACGTCACGTCCGTTAGGACGCCAACGTCAACGTGACAAATTTGCGCAAAAACGTAAATGTAAAGTAATTAACAAATAGATATGTCCACTACTAAAATGTAACAAATGTCCTAAAGTTTAACTTACAGTCCAAAGTTCAATTAACCAACACTCAAATTTAACCAATGTCCAATGTCCACAGCAGAATGTCACAATGTGTTAAAACACTTTCCACACAGAATTACAGAATCAAAGCTATTATACTCCTATGACAGCTTCGCGATATCGTAAGTACAATAGCATATAATCAGTATATCAACATCGCACATTAGCTCACCCCCGAAGTTTTATTTGTTTGACTGGTTTTATGTCACAGTATAAGTCAAATGGCGACGTTCCAGCTTTACTGTTGGAGGAAGACCAATCTAGAAAACTAAACTACTTAGAGAAAGAATGTTCCAGAATGAACATATAAGAACTTTCTTGAAAGAAGATGAAAGAACATGAAAAAATTGTTATGAACATCAATACAATTGTTAAAACAAATAGTGGCAGGAGTAGGTATCGAACCGTCAAACCCGATATTATCAGTCCTGCGATCTACCTACTGAGGGATACTAGATACATTTATAATAAAGCTTATATACACAACGATATCTAATCGCTGATTCACTAACGATATTTGATCTATAGTATTTGAGGTAGATAAGCAATCAAAAGTAACACAGTGATGACAGAATATAAAATTTTAATGCATTTTTGTTTCAAATGGTTTGCTCGTATACGCTCTGCTTCATGATATTCTGAAATTAAAAATCATTAGGAATACTTATAACAACCGTTGCTTATTATAAACCTGCATTTGTAAACTTCGGAACAAGGTAATTTTTTTTATATAATAATTTGCTTTTACTTATGGTCATGTTTTTTAAAAATATATATTGCATATTCACTGTTGAAATTGTCGCGCTATCACTTCACGGGGCATGAAACCCGTTGAAATCCAAATGACTCAAATATTTTAAAGTCTCATTGAACGCGACCTTTCCTTGTGGATTTAGTCTACCATATTCAATATAAAATGGAGCCGTGTCTTGATTTAATTTTTATCAAGCTTCCAATTTCAACACAAAAGACACATTCAAAATGTCCCTTCTCGGTTGATATCAAAACATTTATGATCTTGTTCCATTGTCCTTCACGTACATATGTTGAGTTTTCTGTCATATTGTACTCTTCAGATAAGCCATGATAGAAACAATGGATGATTGAATACTTTGTTTTAGAATCTTTCCACCAGTCATATTATGTAACAGGTTAGCCATAATCATTAACAAGAAAATAGCAAAGACCCTGTAAAACATTAAATGTTAATGTTACATGTTACAAAGTTTTCAATGGACTAGAATTTGGCTCAAATTGGAAAACGCCCTTCCAGGCAATATTTGCCGAAACATTTGGAAACACTTGAAATAAATTACGCAAATAATTTCCAAAGATAAGAATCTTAGAATACTGACCACAGATCCAATCAATCAATGTAAACATAAGATAAAATTAGTTAAAACCAATAGAGTAATCTCCCTTGCAAAGTATCAGACAAAGCAGGTGGATTTGTCTCCCTTTGCAAAATTATGAAATTCAACAGTAGTGCAAGAGTTTCATCCCTGACACCAAATTTAAAAAAACATATATATATATACACATGTGAATATATGAAACATATTGTTGAAAACGACTAAATATATTTGTCATAAATTAATAATGCTATCCGCCAACTGAATTTGGCTGCAAACTTGGGATGTATAAATCAATACTTCCAATGTCTACGACTGTGCAGTCTATCTCCAATTCATTTACCATATATACATCATATCAAAGTGACTTCGCTTTAGACTTTGACGTTATATAAGATCGCCCACTCCATGCCAATATACTTGCACCCGGTCCGAATCTGAATTCAAATTCAATAAACATTTCGTAAAGGAGTGGAACAGTAACAAAACATTCATAACCATTCTCTAACAAAAAGATTAATGAAAAGGAACGATACAATTTATGTAACAAACACACACTATCCTAAGTAGGTCAACTAACGCCCGTCGTTGTAGCTCACGCCGGTAAAACTATTTGCTTTTTACACAGAAGCTGCTTGCGTTATGAATCCACGTGGTAGAATAAATAAGTTTTCCCACATAAATAATTCTTCAGATTAACTTTTGACCAAAAAAATAAAATAAAATAAAGTGAAAAATTTCAGATAAAAATTATGTGTGCGACACCTAGTGGTGAAAATTTTTTGTATGAACCGAATGATAAAATTACACCGAAAAGTGTTTAAACACCAGAAATGCCTTAAGTGTGTATAGCTAAGATGTAGATAAGATGTAACTGTACAAACATAAATCACTTTATACTGTTCCACTTTATAAAGTATAATTTTATGGAAAAAGAAAACATTAATCAAATTTTCATATCCAACATAGAAATATCACTTTAAACAAATGTAAATGCGTCGTTTAGAACATGGATTAACCGATTCTATGGGTTTATCAGCGTAACGATGTTCGCTTAATGAGCAAATTAGGCATTTTGGTGGAATGGGGGGGGGGGGGTTGGTGATTATTCTGTTGTGTGGTTTTTAATACTTTTATTTACAATATACTAAATAATACTAAATTCTTAAAGATTATACGAAAGACATAAATAGAATATTTGTTTAAAGAATATTTTACTTAAGAAATAATAAAGGAAGAGAATAGGAAATTTAAAAAAGCAATGTTTATGTAACCCGTTAATTATTCATATCTGAAGCTGCTGTACATGTTTTCTTTTCAATGTTAGTCTAAGTCTTAACTGTTTCTGTTACCCGTCTTTCCTGTTTTGAAGTTTAACGATTTCCTCTGTATAACATCATCTCTTTCAAATGTGAAATATGTTCATATTTATAAAATTAAATGGAAAACTTCCTTCCGATAAAATACCACTTTCTTTCAAGAAAATCTTCTTGTTAACTTAGCAACTTCCTTTCAAAGAATATTCTTATAAAATTACTTAATTAGTTTCCATAAATCTTCCCAAATATAAAAGCCTGAACTTAAAGCAGAACTTGATTGTAATATTTAATTGACAATGTGTGGAAGTGTTTATTGTTGTGGGCAGCAGGTCCATAAATTGGTGATATTACCAACAATATATTTGTGGATTGTATTTATGATTCAAACAGTTTTTGTTTCATTTGAGTAGTGTATGTTTAACGTAGAATATTGAGATATGTAGATATGGTTGACTATGCTAATCGATGAATGAGTAATTAACCACTAGATACACTGTGTATTTGATATAAATTGCATGTATATTACTTTTTCCTTAATGTGTATTTTTAACATGTTTGTTGTAATAAAATGTACATGATAGATTTCAGGGTTTAAGACGGTATTGTGTTATTTGTGATTTGTTTTATTATGTACTTGCAGGTCACTTATACTACTACACTTATTTACTACGATATACTATAACTGTTCAAATATCATCAAACATAGAGTAGTCTATGATAGACTGATACTTATTTGAAGTGAATAAATTGTGAATAGAAATGAATAGGGACACATACACAAATATGAATAAAGAAGAATAACTCATAAATATGATTATGAAATATCAGACTTTATATCGCATAAAACTTTGTAATGTTGCAAATCACATTAAAGATCCATCAATAGATATCAATAAATTATTTCTATCGCTCCGTTTTACTAGCTATAACGTATCCAAACGTTTTCCAAGCCTCGATCTCCTTCATCAGTTCCCTATATTATTCAAATTGTATGAAGGTGAAAAACATTATACGTAGAAATTTATTTTACAATCAGCTTTACAGTATAGTCGCACGAATAATTCACATGCATATGTATAAAGCCATATAATTTTGCTCTTTCTGCATATATCATCCTTATAAATAAAAATTAGAACCGGTTTATTCGTAATTTCGTTAGAGATTAGTGGCTTCTTTTCAATGCCGGCATATTTAAAATTAAGAGTGTAGTGAAGTGCCATCTGCTTATATTTCTACGCCTGGTAAACAATAGAGCTACCTCTTTCGGAGGTAAGCTACCTCTTTTGGAGGTATACGATACTTTGCTCTGTCGCTACTTCCGAGCTAGTGCATGTCGCTAACATCAGGTGTCAACAAAGGTAAAGGGTCATATTTTTTATATATTTTGAAAATTCTCCACCAAATATCGAAATTCGAAGAATACTATACCATATAGATTGAATGAAAGTTTCCAAGAAAGGTATAGTTGATGAATTTGTTTTGAAATGAAGTTGTGGCGGCGTTGGCGAATTTAGCGTGGCAATGGACCGTTTCATCATGAAACAAATTATTTTTCCTCCTATTTTCACCTAAACAGCAATCCAGATTAAAAACTCACTCACTCACTCACTCACTCACTCACTCACTCAATCACTCAATCACTCACTCACTCACTCACTCACTCACTGGAAAAGCAGATAGTCAGATAATTATCTGTTATTTATCTAGTAACAGAGAGCTTTTCTAGATATACCCACTTAATGTGTCAGATAATAATAAAAAAATGCAAGGAATATTTCCAAAGTATTCCACCTTCTCTATTATTAATTTTGTTAAGTGAAAATATAACTAGTTATGCACATAGTTATCTTATACTTAAGCAGTTAACTAAGAAACACAAAATGTGTTTATGATATAATTATCTGTAATTTGATTGGTAACAGAAAACTTTCCTAGATAACCACTTAAGGTGGACTGTTAGATAACAGTAAGAAAAGCAAGGTATATGTCCAAAACAGTCCGCATAATAATAATAATAATGATAATAAATGGCAGGTATTTTTTATATTGTTTTCCTATAGCCTGAAGAGCTTAAAGTGTTTAAAACGTGACTTTATCTTATGTTTGTACTTAACACTTGGAAAGAAACTGTTTAGAAATTTACAGTTTTTTTTTCAATATAAAATTTAATATTTTATATAATTCTGACAAAATTCTTCCAAATACTTCAGGCTTTGTATTCCTGCTTAGTTATCGGGTAGTTGAGAATGAAACAAACAGAAGGTAACTTTAGATCAATTGGCAAAAAATTAACTGTCAGAATCACTAAAATGAATATGAATTTACAAGTGCACAAGGATCGTCCTAAGTGTCAATGTATACTCAGTGGCAGTTTATTTTTGTGCGGATTCATACAAATCCAAATGCCATTAAAAAATTAAACTTATTGTTACTTTTAAAAGTATAAAATGTTAATACGTTTTACGCAATGATTTTTGTACTAACAGACCGGACAAATGATAGTCAAAACAAATACTGTAAATTTTACACTTTTGAATTGAATAACATCACTAAAGTTAAGGTTATACATTTTTGCACTTTGCAAAAAATCCCACAAAAAACAGATTCTGTCCACGTCCCCTAGCATCGGCTTAATCAACATTTAAACATGTTATGGTAGAATTATGAATTAAGAAAGATCCGCAGATGTATTCATACGGTGTTGATCATGGTACTTTCAATGTGACACATAAGTGCTATTTCATGAAAAGCGACGTATGGTTCCAGTGAAAAAAAACCCCCGAAGTCCAGTCTAAAATCAATTTGACATCCTGTACAATTCAAAGGGAAGATTTGAAAATAAGAAGAGTTTATTTCAGATGTTGTTGTTAAATTGAGTTCGCTTACCGGACACGACAGGATCGTTAAAAACACATACATCTTAAAGTGTAATAATCCTACAAAAAATTGTTATGTCATTGTTATGCAAGCTTGCTAACATTTATTTCTACTCACATATGCAAGTTTACTAGTTTACTTCGGCCGAGTATCGTTTTGTGTTAAAGATACTTCTTGTTATTTCTCTTTACATTTACTTTTTAGCATGTACACGAATTCACAATAGTATCAAAAGTCGTAGGACAGTTATATATTTAAAACATGATTTTTATATCTATATTTCTTTTTTTTCTCGTATTATTTTAACGTGCAGCGTTATACATTCGAATATTTGATGTTGTCTTTTAATGATAACAAGGGAAACACTTTAAGCATTTCTTCGATTCCTTCCTTTATTTCAATTTTATGATAAAAAACCCAATTTATGAATTTTCTCATAAGACACCTCATAATCTCTTTTATCAGTATCAGTTTTATCACTAGTTGTGCTAATAAAACTTTCAGGTAATACCTCCTGTATAATGTGTACAACTTGTAATTTTGTCATGTTTAATTGGTCATCACCAATATTAAATGCTTTACCCGACATGATCATTGCATTATCCAAAGCAAATATAATTGCACGCGCAGCATCTCGAACATGCAGGAATGACCTTCTGAAATGACCTTCAAACAATTGGATATGATTTTCCTTTACAGCTGTAAATGTTAAATTGTTTATTAAAAGGTCATGTCTCATTCTAGGAGACAATCCAAATAAAGTTGCGAATCTTAGACATATACCACAAACAGACCGAACTATTCCTTCTCCACGAACTTTACTTTTTCCATACAGAGAAAGAGGTTGAATTGTTGTTTTCTCGGTACAGACACCTTCTACATACCCATAGCAAGACCCTGTACTTGCAAATATCATAGTTTGTGTATTTGACATGTTATCAATTATGATTTGTGTTCCCAAGATGTTTGTTGCAAATGCAGCATCAGGGTCAGAATCACATGCAGGATGCCCAACTACTGCGGCGAGATGAATTATTGTGTCTTTACCTAAAACAACTTCAGCAATATGGTCTCGGTTTGTCACGTCACCTTTAATAATTCTTAGATTAGACATGTGAACAACATGGAACAATGGGTGTATACCCCAGTTCAGGTTATCATATACTGTTACTTCGTGTCCTTCGTGTAAAAGCATTGGTACCAATACTGAACCAATGTATCCAGCACCACCTGTGACAAGTACTTTCATTACAAATTTTGATTATCCTATTAACTTACTAAATGGTTTGTGTAAATGTTTTAATTTCCTTGAATACTTAGATTAAATCATAAAAATCTTTTCTATCTGAATATTTCAAACTTCCACTGCAATATACATGTATAGAGCCCGTGTAGTTTGTAGCTAGTTATGCTTTTTGCAAGTATTTCTTACATTCTTATATACCCAAGTGACATAGTCATTTAATCAATGGCAACGTTTCGCTAAGCTATATAAAAAAAACAACAACAATTGTTCAATAAGAAATCATTCAAAAAACACCATATTGATTAAATCCATGTACTTTTAGTTTAAAATGCGTTTCAGAATAAAAAAGGAAATTCCAGATGTCCTTTTTCCGGGGGTCGACCTACAGGCTCTTTTTCAGGAACAAATTTACATGCAGAGAGAGATTTGACATAGGGGAACAATTCACCTATCTTTTAAACCTCAGACGAAACGCATTGTACATGTCCGTCTTGCGGATAATAGTCCTCTATCTTTTTAAATGGATTTATTTTCGAAAGATAATGATGAAAAATGTTGTTCGGAGTTATTTGATTAATACATGTATACATAGAAGAATATATTTCTTATACTTTTAAAATGGTAAGTAATGCTGTCATTTTGCAGTTTATTCTCCGGAATCAGTATAAGTGTCCTCAAATTGTCTAATACTGTTCAATAAAATGAATATACATGAAACGTTTTTCTCCACATTCCTCATGCGTTAGTATGGTCTGTGCTTTTAATTGTTATTTAATATGTTGTAGAAAATACTTTCATGATATATGGTTTACACCTGTTTCAATGAAGAAGATATGATCAATGACAAAATGGAGTGTAGTAAAATAACGCAAACATTTGGTTTAATGGGACAATTCGTTTCTTTATTTAGAATTTTCCATCATACATCATATTGTTATAATGAAAATATATAGTAAATAGACAACAGAAATAAGAAGAAAAAAACC
>NW_026863835.1:0-14915 GCF_026571515.1 Ruditapes philippinarum | reverse complement strand
CGACTTGTTTGTCAAGTCCCTAGAACTTCCCTCACGAGGGCGAGACTGTTCTTTATCTAACATTTTGTGTAACATGTCTTCAATAACAGAAAAACGTCTACTCAATTCATTATACTTAATAGAATGTTTTTTACCCTTTTTCTTCTTACTTGACCTTGAATGGTGAGTAATTTCACTCGATCCACGAGGCGAGTGCGACGACGTGTTTGTCACGTCGGAACCACTATCCGAGGCAAGTTCTCCTTCTTCTGCCGATTTATTTGACGCCATAATCCAAATAGAAGTTGAACAAAAATAAACTCAACTACTAAAGTAACTATCTAAGTCCAAAGACTTTGAAAAGAGTCTAAATTCACGGAGATGCGAACACTTTCGCAAGATAAGAGAAACTGAATCAAGCATGGGTTTCAACCGGAAGTGACCTACTAGAGGTCAAAAGTTTGTCTTACGGATATGAGTCTATTATGCGGATCAAGAGAGAGAAATCCATATATATAGTAATGTCAGGTAAGTTTATTTATGAAATAAAATTAGTTTAAATTAACTGAAAACTTTATTTCATAACTTTCATGTCCGGATAGTTTTTAAAGATAATAAGCTATTGGGTTAAATAGGAAATAAATAACCCCAGCTTTCTTGAAACATGTTAATGCACGAACTTTCATCCTAATTACATATCTAATAAGTGTCAAGTATGTATTAAATATATTGAATTGTTACGTGATATAATTCATAAGCAGTGGCTAGATGTGTATACATGTAACTGGTATAGAATAATTAAACTTATTTTATTAATCTTGCAAAATAGTCATTGACTCTATCTCCTTTCTTGTAGTTGGTATAAAATATATACTAGGAAACAGTTATACATTTAAGGTTTATAAAGTTTGTGTTTTATAAAACATTTGTCGATGTATAATTATATCATGATAGGGGAAGAAAATCCAACAGGTATACATTAAATGTTATTAATACATTACTACATAACTACCCTTTCGTTGGCACGTGTGAATACGCAATGCTTAATAAGTTAAGCGGTAAAGGTTATTATATAACATACAATCTGTAACATAAGATTTTCCGGGACCACAATGTCAGAGTACTTTTCCTTGTTATTGAAAATAATATCGTTAAAATTAATCTCAACAACTGTATGCCAGCAAAATATCCACGCACTGAGATGACATTTCTGGTATATTGTTTACTGTTGAATATTGCACATATTTTTTTTCCTTTTTCCTATTTTAAAGAACGTATTACATAAAAATTAATATTGAAATCATCATCTTATTTATGCGGAGAAATAATTGACGCGCATTACATTTATCTATTATTATACATGAATCAGGCCTAACAACTGCCAATAATTTAAAAATGAAGCCATTAACATATGAAAAAGATAATTGTTAACAACGAAACTATCAATTGAAAGTTCTTCTAATATTAGAATTACAATAAGGGTTGGAAGTCTTTTGAGGATGTGTGAAGTTGGCGGCCTAGCGGCGTGCAGTCGGCGGGCCTACCGGCCCAAAGGCCTGACGGCGTAAAGTTCGCGGCCTAGAGGCGTGAAGTTGGCGGCCTTGCGGCCCAGCGGCATGGCGACCGAACAATTGAATCAATTTAAAATTTAATACATTGACATTATACTATTTTGGAAATGAAATGAATAACAATTTACAATCATTTTACACACGTTGCTCACTAAACATAAAATTATACAGATAATATTTTGGAAAATAAACTTTAGATTATTCATGGAGTCTTATTCATTTTAAGTACCAAAATCAGTGAAATGAGCCCCTTTAGATTAACAAGTTAAGCACTCATGATTGAAAGCCAAAAGTGATAAAATTAAAAAGGCGACGAGCAATTCCAGAGCGTTCGATCAGCGTAAAAATTGCAGACGATTAAAGTGTGACTGTAATAACTAGTATGGCTTTCTTACCAAATGGAGACTTATTTGTTGTTGATGAGGCAAATAAAAACTCAAAATGTTTAACAAACACTTGAGATTTCAAGCAAAAGCTCAAATGCGCTCCAACCCTCAAGTATTTGTCATGTTCCCAGCATCAAGTCGAATATGATAAATTATAACTTAGAAATGATTTAAAAAGATTTGAAACACTTCAAACCACAGGTTTTCGAGTTACAGGTTTGGTGGTCTGGCCATTGCTATAAATATTAGGAAATCAGTAGCAAATGCATCTCATGAATTCTAGAGGTGAAATTCAAAGACGTGCTCATGGAGAAAGTTTTATTGTTTAAGTCAGACATAACTGCAACTACAGATGTTATGAATTTTGTTATATATGACCGTGGAAACCATACAGTGTATTATATCACGCCAGACAGGTATGTTATATTCGCATACGAGAAAATAAAAGGACCGATGAATTGTTTTATTGATAGACTTGGCTATATCTTTCTGAAATTCCAGTGTGTTATATCGAAGGCAGATACTGGATTTGCTCCAGCAACCCTTGCTTATAGAGATGATAATGAATTATTCCTAGTGGCGGGACAAAATCAGAGTATGCGAACTAAAAGAATTCTTAAATTGTTTGGGTATTAAACATAAGGATATTTTGCAGAAATAAATATAAAGTGCAAGCCAAAAATACACAAAAAATAAGGTTTGGTTTAAACATATTTATTTAAGCTCGATTGCTTTTTAAAGACTTCTATGATTCCTGGTGTTTTCAAATACTGAACTAAAATTTTTACTGCTCTTATATTTCGAAATCATAATGAAAACCCAAGTACTAGCCGTGCTAGATCAAATAGATTTACTTTCTTTCATCTTTTTATTTTTAACTGTATCGTCGGGTACCCAAAAATCGTCCCTGTCCTAAAGACAACATCGTTTCTGTGTATGTCAGAAAGTCTTAACAAATAGTTGTTATTAATAAGAGAAAAAACAGTTGGATATTTTTAACATCATAGTAAATTTATTGCATCTAACATATTTCTTCAACATAGCACGCCTGGATCATTAAAAAACAGAAAAGTAGCACTGTAAAATACATAGGGTGACGAATCATGGCAACACGAGGATAAATCATGCATTTCTGCAATGCAGAATTTCAATATCAAGTATCATTATTAAAAAAATGGATACAGGTTTTGAAAGCAGGAATTTAATATCACTGTGACAGATATAAATTATGTTTTATTTAAATTATATTTCAAATTTTCCTCATTTTTTATCATTCGTTGTAGAAATGAAAAGCAGTTTCACATTTTATAACATTTTAAATCTTCCTGATCGCCAAATCATTCGTACTGTAACCCCTCTAATTCATGAACCCTACCTGTATCCTATTTATTAAAGATCCATATCTTGAACCTCTCTAATTCAGAAACCATTCCTGTTTTCATAAATTTTAAGAACTATATCTTTAACTACTTTATTCATGAATCATTCTTGTACCAAATTCATTGTAGTACCAACTCTTTAACACCTCTAGTTCAAAAACCGTTCCTGTACCCCATTAATTCAGGTATTATATCTTTAACTCCTCTGACTCTAGAACCCTACATGTACTCATTAATCAAAGAACCATATCTTTAATCACTATTATTCGTGGACCATTCCAGTACCCCATTAATTAAAGAACCATTATTTTATCTTTTACTTCTTTAATTCATAAACCATATCCGCACACAATTGATTAAAGAACCTTATCTTTAACACTTCTAATTTTAGAACCACACCTGTACCCCATTAAGTAAAGAACCATAATTTTATCTCTTACCCTATTTCAAGTACCATTCCTGCACCCCATTAATTAATAAACCTTATCTCTAACAATTTTAATTCAGGAACCATACCTGTACCCCATTAATTATAGAACCATAATTTTATCTTTAACCACCTTAATTCAAGAACCATACTTTACCACATTCATTCAAGAACCATATCATTATCTTTAACTACTTTAATTCAAGAAACATACATTTACCCCATTATTTAGAGAACCATAATTTCATCTTTAACTACTTTAATTTAAGAAGCATACCTTTACCCCATTTAAATTCAAGAACCATGTCTTTACCTCATTTTATTTAAAGGGCCATTCTTTCGTCTTGAACAACTGTAATTCAAGAATTATACCTTTATTCCATTAATCCAACAACCATATATTTCCTCGTCCCCCCCCCGGACATAATTTCCATAATTTCAGTCACGGGCAGGCACTTAAACTTTACCGCCAAACTTCCCTGAAGCTAGCTGTAAAGCTTCTTTACATTTAATCTCTCTATCTCATACGAGGTGGTAGAATACAGAAAAGTAATATTATCGTCTGATAAAACTTAATAGAATATGATGTGGACTCTCTTTAGAAGGTGTATGTAAATTATAGACGTGTAGTGATACAAGAAAAAACTGATTACCTGTACCGTAAACACAATATATCTTTATTTAGTTAAAACATTTCAGACTGTTTGGTTAACAGGGACAAATTTAAACTCCAACGTAATAATAGTTTATAAACGCACATTGTTGTTGCTGATTATATGCGGAAATTTTAATATCAAATTTTATTGAAAAATGAAATTTCTTCTCTCTATACTCGTTATCATTGGTAACTTGAATGTGTTGCTTGCAAACAATGATAATTGTAGAGAAAACGATCTGAACGCTATAATGGTACGTCTGCGTCAACTTCGAACAGAATTTAACAACTTGAAAATCCAGCACGATGATCGCATTGATCAGATAAATGCCACTCAAGCAGTTCTCAAGGAAGCGAATGATACTCAAGAAACAGAACTTAAAAAGCTTAGACAAGAATTCCACAATACATCTTCAGAACTTGAAAAGCTTAAACAAGAATTCCACAATACATCTTCAGAACTTGACAAGCTTAGACAAGAATTCTATAATACATCTTCAGAACTTGAAAAGCTTAGACAGGAATTCCACAATACATCTTCAGAACTTGACAAGCTTATACAAGAATTCCACAATACATCTTCAGAACTTGACAAGCTTAGACAAGAATTCCACAATACATCTTCAGAACTTGAAAAGCTTAGACAAGAATTCCACAATACATCTTCAGAACTTGACAAGCTTAGACAAGAATTCTACAATACATCTTCAGAACTTGAAAATCTTAGACAAGAATTCCACAATACATCTTCAGAACTTGAAAAACTTAGACAAAATACATCTTCAGAAATAGCGGAAATTAAAGGTATTATATTAAAATATTTATTCAAAAATGACAGTACTTATTAAGGTGACTCAACTGAGGAATTCTTTGACATGACTTGGTCAGAACATTTTTAAAGATATTTATGCCATTTGATTTAGGTCTATACCAATACTATGTACAAAATTTCAGAACATAAAAAAAGATGTTCGTCATCCTTTTCCATAGTTATCACTTTTATTATCATAAAATGATCCAATGAAATTATGTTTCGTCTGCTGTAAGATTATTTTGCGCAACCTAATGTGCATTTCACTTTGATTTGCAAAAACAGACATTCCATAGATTAAAAAAACACACGAAAATTTCCTTTTACTAATAGACAAAAACATGGCATTTTATGCCCAAGAAACTATTATTTTATGTGACTTTACAGTAACATCAAGACTTACTACAACACTTCCAGTTTAGGAACTTGAAAACATAATTATGTTTTATGTCCTCTGCCAGGTCTGCTTGAAGACAAAAATATTCCCATCATTTGTGGCGCGCATGAACAATAACTATTAATGTGCCAATTATACACATTTCTTTGCAATTCAATTTGAAATCCTCCTCCTCAATCAAATTCTGCTATAGAGTTCTTCAGAGTCAACTTAATGTTTTGAAATCCATTTTGTGTCGCATGTAGCTCAACAAGTATTTGACCTAGGGTCATGAAACTTTACAGGAATGTTGATAAAACTACAGTCTCACTTACATCCCGGCAGAATCCCGGCAGAACCCCGGTAGACGTCCGGGGTGATCCGGGAACGACCGGGCTACGACCGGGAACAACCGGGGTACATCCGTAAATCTGCCGGCAACGTCCTGTATGATCCAGGAACATCCGGCATTCGACCCCAGATGGAATAAAATATTTAATATCACCGGAGGGTCCGGGATGATCCGGGAAGTAAAGCTTTCCTGGCCTCATCCTTAGCTCTGCCGGGAACGACCGGAGTTACACCGGGGAAGCACCGTAGCTCTGCCGGCACAAACCGGGGATGATCCGGGTATGATATAGCCAGTAGAGCTACGGTAGAGCCCTGGTGAATGCCCTGAGAGCCCCGGCAGAGCCCCGGAGGATGCCAGCAGAGCTCCGGAGGATGACGATGGAGCAACGGTTGATCCCGATACAGCCCCGGCAAAGCACGGTTCATTGCGAAAGAATGACGACAATTTGCGATGATTACACTTGTTTGTATTAAAACCCTTCCAATTTCCCTTCTATCTAGTCTTGCATAAGGATTTTCAGAAAATCATCATGAATTACTATTCTTGAACAATAGATATTATACTAAATAAAAGTTATGTATCAATGTAATCATTTTCGCGCGTTTTCAATCCAACGGGGTTCTACCGGGGCTCTTCCTGGATCATCTTGGGCTCTGCCGGGGCTCTGCCTGGATCGAAAGGGGCTCTGCCTGGGTCAACAGGGGCTCTTGCGGTTTGATTATTTTTAGTAACCTAAATAGTGTCTGTTGTTCAAGAAAGATGTTTGCTTCATATAAAACGCATTGTTTTTGCTACAATTTTTATCTCCTGAGCGCAACAGATGCATCTCTTCATATGTATGTGGTGCTTTAATGACAATCGTTTTATTTAGAGAATATCGCATATGTCACCGTAGAATCTATAGGTATAATTAGTTGAAGAGATAACTAAACAATAAATAATGAAACCTAACTTGGCAATAATGAAAATATCACTTTGCAAAATACTGGAAAATGTGATATCAAAATTGGTCCTGAAGAGAAACGGGTGTAATGTGATAAACATCCAATGATTTATGCATAATGTCAATAAACAGTCTTTTAAATAAAGTCTGTTTTATTTTAAGTCTTTATTGCGCTTAGGAAGCTTCTTTTCATATAAAACGCATGGTTTTTGCTACACTACATTTTATCTCCTGAGTGAAACAGATGCATCTCTTTATATAAATGTTGTGCTATAATGATAATCGTTTTGTTTTTAGAGACTAAATTATGGCAAATGACCCTAAAAACTATAAAATAAATAATGAAGCCTAACTTGGCAATAATGACATTATCACTTGGCAAATACTGGAAAAAATGTGAATATCAAAAAAGGTCATGAAGAGTAACAGATGTAATCCGATAAACATCCAATGATTTATGCATTATGTCAATAAACAGTTTTTTAAAATTCTTAATTGCGCTTAGGAATTTAAAGGTTCTGTCGAATTATTTATGTCGAATGTACTACTTTTTGCATACAATTCTTTTTCAGCAAGTTGTACACAAAAAGGTAGCAATCAGAGTACTATGTAAATGATTACTAACATAAGGTAAAACTCGAAGAGTACATTATTACAGAAACATGCAAAATTATTCTTTTTATTTTAAAAAAGTGAATAATACTCTGGTCTCCGTGCTCGAGGTGTTCGAGTGGTTAATTATTTTTTAAACTTCAACATACCTCTGGTATCTCGTGTTCGAGTGGCCAAGGCAGTTGAACCTAACAACCGTGGCTTTGATTCCAGCCAATGACTTTTGAATTTTTCATGATGAAGGTGTCAAGCTAAAACGTCGCTCATTCTACCCATGTCTTCCCTAACCAATCAGAGCTGGAGTGTCGCCATAATACCTTTACATCGTTGGTATGGCGTAAAATTGTAAAAAAGGACCATTTTGCGTCACGAAACCAGTGTCAATTACTTTTGAATTTTGTATTAATGTGTACATTATTCGAATTGTAACAAAAATCAAAACCTATTTCAAATTTGACTATTTTAAAGAAAAAAAATTGGAAAAAATGATTAGAATGGAAATAAAATTGGAATAGAAAAGAGTATGATACAATTAAAGAAAAGGATTTTATGTCCATAGCAACCGATTTGTCACATAGGGTTGGATATATGGGAAATGCCGTACAATGTATTTACTATGTATTCATAACACTACAAAATTTGATTGGCAAAACAATGCTAATGCGTTTGAAATAATGTCAATATGTTGATGGAACGTCACTGTTTTGTGAAACGATCGACATTTAAGGGGATGGTCGAAAGTTTCATAGATTTATTTGAATGATGGTAGCTAAATTAGGAATCAGGCAAATAAAGCTTTCATGTGCTGCTTGGACAGGGCGTCCTTAAAATCACTGTTTCTAAAGACAAAACGGCTACATGCTAGTTCTTAAGAAATGTTTTTTTCTGATTAAAACTACACATACGTCGCCCCGAATCGGGATGACATGGTAGTGCGAGCACAAAGTTTAAGCGTCTGAGAAAGTAACTGCGCTCCGACATTCTTCTTTTTCCCCGTGAATTAAACACATCCGCTTACCCTACGTGACTTTTCTTTCCTTCCAAAACTTAAAAATAGTCAGTCTGGAAACTGTCATGAAGGTCACAGAGTGTACAATAAAGTATCTCTATTGCAAACTCTAACATGTGCTTTAGAAATTGATTAACTGACTGAAACGGTGACGGTTATGGCAGATGGTGAATATCTTGGAGGACATAACGAGTTAAAATGATGAGACATGCTGTATTTTTATAAAAGCAGCAAGTGACATAATGCTCGAAATAGCTCTCCTTAATATAAAATCATTAACAAAATATACCAATCTCTATGAACGCAATGCTAACAATTTAGTTATTATAATTGCTATAATATTTGCAGCTGTATATATGATTTTATTGAAATTATGATAACATAAAAAATCAAACAGTGAGGAATAAAGCATGCCTAAAAATCGTTCAAAACGACAAAATTAAACTTAAAATTAAACGGTACTGAAAAGTTCAAACCACCTTCCACGCCTTCTAGCACCGGTCCAGATGGAGTTTAACAATAAGAGTAAAATATTAAAGAAAAAATTGCAAAAATTTATGCAAGTGCCTTGTTTTTAGGACAAAACTTATATTAAGTTTCTTATCGATTGCATGCACATTAAAACTTTCATTTGTGGGGTTTGTTTCTTAGATCGTTTTCAGATCATAAGTATTAGTCATCGATAGCATTTATTCGTAACAATGTAATATAATTTTATACAAAAGTCAATTTGCTACAATCGCATAACTTACGTAGGTATTTTTTTTTCTCTGCAGGCAAGTCCATATTACCAATTGTTGGATTCAACGCCCGTCTATCTTTTTCTTCATCAACAACAGTAAACGGTGGGGACAAGGTCGTCTTCGATACCGTCATAACAAACCAAGGTGAAGGCTACAACAGTTCTACTGGGATATTTACTGCACCGGAAACTGGACTCTATTTCTTCTCAGCTCAAGTTTGTAATAACATTAGTGGTGTGTATTACGCAATATATCAAGACGGTACACAGTTAACAAGAAATACAACGTATACATCGTATCTTGATTACGGTCGTTTTGGTTGTAGTTCTGTAAGCACTATCGCCATGGTAAACAAAGCGGAACAAGTGTGCGTACAAACTTTATATTCCGCAGAGTTGTATAGAGATCCTTATGGAATGAATGCTTTTTCTGGGTTTCTCTTTAACAAATAACTCCATGTATATATTAGCAAAACTAGATATAATATATACCCAGGAAAGTTCCCATAACAGGATATCAATATCAATTATATGACAAAAACGGCTTCGCTTGCAATTTATCACTTAATAAAAAGATAATTAAAATACTATACAAGTATTGCCTGGAAAAGGCTAATTATTCGTTATATAGTTATATGTATATATTTTAGGGAAGTAGACTTAGTGTGTTTTCTTAGGAAATCCGAGAATCTTAACATATAGGATCTCACACAGAATCTTGTGCCTACAAATCTATAAATAATATAACTAATATACATATAAAATAAAGAAACTTTTCTACTTACACGTCATTTTATATTATGCAGTGAAACATGTGATATTTAAAGATATACTTTGCTCTTATTTTATATTAGAAGATATTGACAATTGCGACACAGTCTCTTTGTAAATAGAATATGTACTTGTTTTGATTTAAAAAAAAAATAGATATGTTATGTTTAAAACTCTGCACACTACATATGGTCTATATATATGAATATATAATAGTGTCATTTTTTATGAAAAGACCTGTAATAGGGAACACAGCTCTCCATCCATAGTTTTTTCTTTCTTTTATTCAAATAAGACACATTTATTTCAAATAAGATATATTAAGTAAGAGTTTCATAGATTTCAATTAATTTCTGTGATTAGAATATTTTACTAAAGGATGAGCATAGTATATCTTTAATAAGTGTTATCAATTTATTGTTTTCATGATATTATATAAACATATTATATGATTGGTAATTTACTAACAATTGTGTGAAGGAATGTTTAATGCTATGTTGTTTATTAAATATTTAAAATTGTAACCTAGAAACCGGTGAACATTTATAACACATTTACTTTACAATACACATGGTTTTGTAAAATACTGGATTTGTTGTTTTTATTTCATTTATTTGCTCGACACTGTGGATATTTGTCGACTTAAACGTTTGGGAAAGATCTTAGTTGACCTCCTTTCATTAGTAGTCAATGACCTAGACATCCAAGGAGAACAACTCACCTTCATGGTAATTTATAGTGAGAAAACTTTCTCTTAAGAACAAATCACATTTCCTACTAGGTTTCTAACCTGCAGAAGTTAGGGCCAAGTGAATGTATCGATCATAACCACTCAGCCAAATGAAATTTACATTTGTTATTGGCATTGAAACTGTAGAAAATAAAAACAAATGTCACTTATGAGGCCGCACATTAAACGAGCAAACCATGCGTAATTAAACTTGACCATAATATTCGGTAAGCATGACAAAATAGTAATTAAAATACATGTATTTAAACAATCAGTCAGCCCTTGGTACACGTCTTTTCAAATTCTATAGGCAACTATTTCTGTGAATAATGTCTACCCATAAAGGAAAGGATGTTACATTTACATTTTACAGAGCGCTTGTAAACATGTTGTGTAGGGGAATTACGTTGTACATTAAGCAAAATTGAAACTTAAGCATTTTACAGGTCTCGCTTTAAATGAGGAAAACGGTGTTGTTTACATGAAGTTGTAATGATATGACATGAATCTCGTATAATTTTTTTATTGTCATTTCAAAATTGTATATAGCAATTTTCTTTGTCGTATCCGACGAAGATTGTATGGCTATACTTTTTGTGTTTTGCATGGATAAAAAAAACAATACAAAAGACGGTCCACATTTTATTTTCTATTATAAATTGTTTAATATTTCAATATATATTTCATTAAATAAAGTATAGAGACTACTCATTCTAGCGCGGAACCCATACACAAAATGTCTTCTTGACAACCTTTTTTTGTTTAAGAGAAATCGCGTGATATCTGATTATTCAAACACACGGTTTCACTTACCATAAAAATGTTGACATTTGCCGAAAACATCGTATAAGATGATTCAAGAATGACGGGGTTTTTACACTCGATACTATCAACAATTATGAAATGCTTTAAAATTAAATGAAATATGGGTCATCTATTGTATTTTTTGCTGCTTTATTGTGTCTTTTTTTTTTCTTGCCGGACGCAAATCATAAAATGTCACGTGAGTTAGTCACCGTGGTTCACGGGTGATTGCTTTAAGATAACGCTAATAGGTTTCGTATGATACTTGTTTACTCCGACACCAAATGGATGAGTTAAACGCCCGCCAGTAAAACAAAAGATATACGTATTATTTGCATGACGTTTTATAATAGATGATAATGTCATACCTATATAATCAAAGAAGGAGAATATCTTATGCAAACTAAATATCATAATCAGATGAAGATAACAAATATATATTAATATTCAATCATTACAACTTAGGAATGAAAGAAAAGAGAAATCAGTTTAAAAAAAAGCTTACTAGTATTTATTAATAAAAAATGTTGGCATGAAAACAGCCATGGCTGGATAAAAGCATTTTAATCATTTAACCCATTGAAATGTATATGTGTTGCGAATAGTTAAATTTACTAAATGTCTTTACTATAACTTTTTTTGCCCCGGCAACGGTTGCAAAAACGTTGTAGCACATGCTTCAACTACACAGGTACATATGTTGAAATCACTTTTCATGTCTGTTTACAAATTGATCAGCTCTGATAACGATCACTGAGAATCATAGACATTTACTTTTCCTGTATTTTTTTCTTTTTCAGCCATGACATGCTAATAGTGTTATCTGAAAATATAAATAAAGGAAGAAAGGAAAAACAAAGAAAAAACACAATAAATTGAATGGGTGGGTTTGTGGTGGGATTTAAGATTTGAAATGTAGTCTACCTCTTCTATGGTGAGCCACGATTGAAAGACCGTTCCCAGAATCTGTTCTGCCTTATATATGATATAACCCAATGTTAGTTGTCATAACTATTTTGAGGCCCTATTGGGGTATTATAATAAAAATGTTAAGTTGTAAGATTTGAATAAAAGATTAAATCCTCTAGCGGATAAATCTAATATTATAATTATACATATAATATTTGTATATACATGTATATAATGTGACGATGGGATACGGAATATTCTTAACAGATGAGGATGGTTTACACATATATTGATAAAATGATGATAAAATATAAAAATCAATATCTATTACATATTACAATGATAAACACATGGTCCAAACCAATAGGGGAAATACGAATGTTCATAACAGATAACAATGATATACACAAAATTCAGACAAATAAGGCAAAATATGCATATTCATAACGGAAGAAAATGGTATAGTATTTCACATAGATCAATTAAAGGTAAAATAAGAGTGTCATAACAGATGAAAATGGTTTACGTATAGTCAATACTGATACGGGGACATACGAAATTCAGTGTTAATAACAAAAGAAAATGGTATACTTACAATCCATACAAATACTTTATTAATGAAATTAATGAACAATAAATGCTTTGTCAAAAACAATTCTTTCACAAGCGTCCTGTGTATTCGTAACATACAAAAATAGTTTAGCTGAAAGTTTTATTTTGTTAGTTTAAAATCCGGGTGAATGGAACAAATAATTAATATTTGCGTTTGATAGGCAATGAATAACCCCAAACTTCGGGAAACATGTTAAAGCTGGAACTGGCCTTCCAGTTATAGATTCAGTTAGTGTCTTCTGTATTAAATAAATTGAATGGTCACGTAGAATATTTCATAGGCAGCGGTTGGATGTATACAAATGATATACAATAAAATGAACTTATTTCTTACTCTTGCAAAATTAACTGGACTAGATTACCTATTTTATATTTAGTATGGAAACAGAAACACATTTAAGGTTTAAAAATTGTATGATGTTTTATAAAACATTAATAGTTCTATGATTCTTTTATGAAAGGGGAAGTAAATCCCAAATGTATACATTAAAAGTTGTTATAACATTACTACCCTTTAGTCTGTGAGTTGGTCTAGGCAAATGTTAGAGAAGTTAGGCGATTTGGTTGAACGTAAGTTAGAATAATATTGTTAATATTAACCGCAATTCCTGTATGTAAAGACAATACCTACCGTCGAACAATATAACGCTGAGATGACTTTTCCATAGTTTAATTGTGTTACTGTTACGCACTGCATATGTTTGCCAAAATTTTGTTTTATAGAACGTACTACATTTGCAAAAAAAAATGTTGCAAAAAGAAGTTCCTGCCCTTTATAATATGATTTAAATATGACTGTAATCTCATTGGTACAAACGGTAGTCAACAGAACTTTTATAAAATTATATTCACTGGGTGCAGTATCAGATTCACTAACTGAACTAGATTTGCCTAGGTTAAATAGATTGAGACTCATATTCAAATTAATGTTTTATTAACAATTATAAGTTATAAATAAGATAATTAGGAAACAGATAATGAAAACCAGGACAATCTCTCACTCTTAATTCAAACTTCAACCATTTTCATGTTTTCATAGAAAACAACGATATAATGGTATATTCCTACGATGAATAAAAGTATATGTATTTGACGTTGTTTTCAGTGCGCGCTTTTGGTATTCTACAGATACACGGTTTTATGCTGAGTCATGTCATAAATATATGTTCATGTTTACCATATCAACAAATATTAAGTGTTTTTATACAATCAACGAACTTGTCTGATCAAAAGCGATCCAGCAAATGTATTCCATCTGCGTGTGTCGACGTAATACACAGAGGTATCTAAACTCTGTACCCACACCCGCTCCGCCTTGTTTACCATGGCGATGGTGCTTACAGAGCTACAACTATAAACCCTGCCATTATCATACTGTGTACTGGTGGTTATGAGTGCCCCTTCATGATATTATTGCGTAATTCACATCCTTGTTTCCTTGATTACAAACATTTGCCGTGAAGAAATAGAGTCCAGTGTGCGATGCAGTGAATATTCCAGTTACACTATCGTAACCTTCGCCTTGGTTTGTTATTACGGTATTATAGACAATGTTGTTCCCTGTGTTCACTGTTTTTGTCGAAGATAAACGAGCGTTGACTCCGACGATAGGCAACAGCGACTTGTCTGCAAAAAAGCGAGAACCGGTGTTGAAAATTATGACCATTCAGTGAAAGACTAACACATAACTACTTATCTCCTAACCATCCAACTTACTATTATAGAGATGTAGATCATTTTAAGTGTGATGACAAACGGAGAAGTCAGACAACAAGAAAAATAAATGTCTTTGGGAAAAAAGAATGCTGTCTTAAATTAGTTTATTTTGTCACAATCGGTATGTCATC